>NC_053023.1:40462654-40475963 GCF_003073215.2 Triticum urartu | reverse complement strand
ATGAAAGTCCAGCCCGTAGTAGAACATGAGACCACGGACGAATGGATGGAGGGGAAACCCTAGTCCGCGGAGGAAGTGGTGAAGGAAAACTACCCTCTCGTGAGGTTCCGGGGTAGGGACGATCTGCCCCGCAGCGGGCAGCCGATGCGCGATGTTCGCGGCTAAGTATCCGGCTCCGCGCAGCTTCTTGATGTCTCCCTCCGTGACGGAGGAGACCATCCACCTGCCTCCCGCTCCGGACATGGTTGGAGAAGGTTGAGGTGGGAAGTGTGGACTTGGGCGCTAGAGCTCGAGTGTGCGAAAACGGATGAGCAAAGGAGGAAGAAGGCGTGGATAGAAAGGTGAATCCTTATCCCTTTATATGGGCGGACGAAGCTAAGCGTCCCCACTTGCCTGGTAAAACTCGCTTATCCCCCAAGCGCCGTAATTGATGGCGCGGTTGGGTTACCCACGCCCGTATTGATGAGAATCCCGTAATAAGGGGACACGATCTCTGCTTTGACAAGACGTGTCGAAAAACTGCCTCGCATTATGTGCGGGGCTGGTTAAAGGAAACGGTTCGAATAATCACCGGGCCATGACATAACGTCATGCTGCCAAAACAAGCCAGCAAATTAGATCTGCGAAAATATTATTCTCTCTACGGTGGAATGTGGAACTTATTTTGCAGGGTCGGACACTATCCTCGTATTCAAATTCTTCTGTGATGTATTCGGAGAAGGAACCCGCCTTGCAATGCCGAAGACAATACTGCGCGCCGGACTCATCGTCATTGAAGCCTGGTTCAGGGGCTACTGAGGGAGTCCTGGATTAGGGGGTCTCCGGACAGCCGGACTATCTCCATTGGCCGGACTGTTAGACTATGAAGATACAAGATTGAAGACTTCGTCTCGTGTCCGGATGGGACTCTACTTGGCGTGGAAGGCAAGCTAGGCAATACGGATATGGATATCTCCTCCTTTGTAACCGACCTTGTGTAACCCTAACCCTCTCCGGTGTCTATATAAACCGAAGGGTTTTTAGTCCGTAGGACAACAACCATAACATACAATCATACCATAGGCTAGCTTCTAGGGTTTAGCCTCTCTGATCTCGTGGTAGATCTACTCTTGTACTACCCATATCATCAATATTAATCAAGCAGGACGTAGGGTTTTACCTCCATCAAGAGGGCCCGAACCTGGGTAAAACATCGTGTCCCCTGCCTCCTGTTACCATCCGGCCTAGACGCACAATTCGGAACCCCCTACCCGAGATCCGCCGGTTATGACACCGATAGTGCCCTTGTGACACGGCATCTTGGAGCTGCAAATATATGTAACACGGCCGAGCCATGAACTTGGCATAAGCCGGCCGCCCAAACAGAGCATGATATGGGCTTTTGATCTTAACCACTTCAAAGGTTAATTTTTCTGCTCTGGAGTCATACTCATCCCCAAAGGCTACTTCCAGCTCGATCTTACCAACTGGGTATGCCGACTTACCAGGTACCACACCATGAAAAACAGTGTTGGATTGTTTAAGATTTTTATCCGTCAATCCCATCCGGCGGAACGTCTCATAGTAGAGGATGTTGATGCTGCTGCCTCCATCCATGAGCCTTAGTAAACTTGTACCCACCAACCTGAGGTGCCACCACCAAAGCCAAGTGACCCGGATTATCAACCCGGGGCGGGTGATCCTCTCTGCTCCACACAATAGGCTGCTCCGACCAACGTAAATAACGTGGAATTCCGGTCAACGGCATTGACGGCCCTCTTGTGGAGTTTCTGGTCCCTCTTCACATAAACTGGTAGTAAAGACATGATACTGTCCGCTACTCAACTGCTTCGGGTTGCTCTGATAGCCGGATTGCTGCTGCTGCTGATTCCCTTGGCCGTGTTGCTGATTATATCCTCCTTGGTGACCAGGATAACCCTGACCGTGAAAACCTCCTCCGCTTGAACCGGCGCCCGGGCCCTGAAAGCCGCCTCCACCTGAGCCGCCACCTGGGCCGTGACCCCCATCAAATGCATTTGAATTTTTAAATGCCTTCATGATCGTGCAATCCTTCCACAAGTGGGTGGCTGGTTTCTCCCGGGTGCCGTGTTTTGGACAAGGTTCATTCAACAACTCTCAAGGGTGGGGCCTGACCCGCCCGATCGAGGGGGTTGTCTGCCCTTGCAGCTGATTACCACCCTACGTGCATTAGTATTAGGCAACAAACTCATCAGCCTTACGTTTATACCTCCTGATTCGCTGGTTATGCTGGTGACCCTTGCCATTGACGTTCTTCTTTCCCTTCATTGCCTTTTCTTCATTCAGACACCGGGTCCTTGGTGGTATCAGAATCGGCATATGACAAGATCTGCCATCAATGTCCCCATGTCATTACAGTCACGTTAAGCCGCCCCAACTTCTGCTTCAGAGGTTCAAAGCGGCAATTTTTCTCCAACATCAAAACTGCTGAGCCGGCATCCATCTTATCAGATGAATGTATTATCTCCTTGACCCGGCGCACCAATGGGTTGTAGATTCTCCATCTCTTGCTTGCAATTGGTCAGGTCCACAATCGACATTGGCTGCTTACACGTGTCCTTAAAGTTCTGGATGAACCGTGCTTTCAACTCTGCCCATGAGCCGATAGAATTGGGTGGCAATCCCTTCAACCAGGTCCGAGCTGTTCCATCCAACATCATGGTAAAATACTTGGCCATTGCAGCATCGCTAACCTCCAACAGCTCCATAGCCATCTCATAACTCTCAATCCAAGCCCCCGGCTAGAGGTTAGCCGTGTAAGTTGGGCACCTTACGAGGCCCCTTGAAATCCTTGGGCAACCGCTCATTGCGTGTGGATGGGACCAGGAAAGGTACGCCGCCGGTTCTTGTGGCCACTCCTGCCTCAACCGAGGTTGCTGGATAAGCCGGAAAGGTTTGGTGAACCACCTGCTCTGCTGCTATCTGAGCCGCCCGTTCCGCCTCTTGACAAATCCTCTCCTGATCCACCAAGTTAAGGGCCCCAGCCCGCACCGGCTCATGCCTATATGGCCGGTTGTGGTGTTGAGCATTACTTGACATCTCTGCGGACTCCATGTGCTACTATAGCTCGGGCTCCGGCTTGGGCGAGGAGTTGAATGAATCATGTCTCGACTGTAGGAGTATGCGTCCTCCTGGGCTCAAGCTATCTGAAGTAGTTCTCTTACCCTCTGGGTTTCAATTGCTTCTGGCGAGTCGCCTTCCATTGGGAGAGCTGCCAAACGAGCCGACACTGCATGAGATTCTCGATAGGGTTGGAGAAGTGACCCGGAGGTGTTGATACATAACGAGGAGGAGCTGTATTCATGCCAGGAGGCTCCATGGTACGCGGCTGAACTGGTGCACCGGGCGTTGTGACCCGGTTTGCCTCCGGCAGATTGCTCCCCAGTCCCGGGTGTATGGAACAGGTTCCTTGGATCTAGCGTTAGAGGCAGACGCGACTGAGTTTTCTGAAGCTTCTCCTCATGACCTCGTTTGACGCATTAAAATCAACCGAGAGCCAGAAAGTTTCTACTTGAAGCTGCTGAGCACGAGCATACAGAGCTGCTCCTTCCGCTACCATCCGGGTTTCCTCTATGGCTAGATTTTCTTTAGCTTGCACCATCTCCTCCCGCATGCGTGCTACTTCTGCGTCGTGCTGGAATTTATCCGCCGGTTCTACCACAGCAGTTAACAGAGTCGTCAGTTTATCCATGAGGTCCATTAGAACCTGAGCCGGGGGGCGTGCGGGGTCTCCTGGCCCAGCTGCTGCCGATGGTAGCTGCTGCTGCCGCTGCGGTGGAGTTCTGCCCGGGCTGCGTCCCCGCCATGAAGACTATGGCCCAATTTGGCGGCTCAAGGGGGTCCGGAATACTGCTGCCATCAGAACAGCCCCCGAGCATGCCGTCTTGCAGCTGGTACAACGAGTCCGTCTCATCTGTTGATGATGCAGTATCAGAGCAGACGGCCGTCTCCCCCGCTTTCCATCGATCCTTCGGAGTATTCACCGCCATGGATGCAGCCTACGAAGGCATGTTTCATGACAGATTGAACACGGGCAGACCCGGCGCGCTGAGCCGTTTCGATGAGGTTGGTGTGGACGCCCGGCTCAGGGCCTGATCTAGCCGATGAAGACGAGAATTTCGCCGAAGGGGACCCGGTACCCATACTCGATCAAGCCGGCCTCGGGGCCCCAGCCTTCGTCATCGATGTAGAGTTTTCCGCGATGACTCTTGGTCATCCGTCCCATAGCGTATCCCTTGAGCCCTTCGAAGTTGCCCTTCAAGGTAGGTGCCAACTGTCGTGGAGTTGACACGGTAGATGTCCAGAGCAAGGACTTAGTCGTAGGGCCATCGCACTAGGAAGCTTAAAGGGGTTGATCGGGACAAAGGACACACGAGAGTGTCGGTGGGAACGACACCTATGGGATCACAAGAATCCCTACTACGGTTAGCGGGGCGCGGGGTCGTGAGAAGAGCGGATCTAACAGGCAGCACATGGTTCGTTTATCCAGGTTCGGGCCGCGAGGATGTGTAAAACCCTACTCCTACTTTGGTGGATTGTATATCTGTGTTCTTGAGCTAGCTATGGGGCGTGAGGAGCTCCTAAAAGCCGAATCCTTCTCCTGGTCGCCTCGGGCCTCCTTTTATAGAAAAAAGGGGTTGTCACAGTGGCACAGAGAGGTGAAAGGGTACAGTGATGCGAGGTTATCCCCGCATTACCATGACAAGCGCATTTAATGCGTCTTGCTTAGGTGTCCTTACTTTATCGGGGACGGGGGGGAGAAACCTCGGTCGTCGTTGCCGCTCCTTCTTGTGTTGACATGCGCCCTGGCCAGCGACGCCTGCGATGCCATGTAGGTAGGCAGGCAGCTGAGGTGGCGCAGTGGTGGGTCTTCACGAAGATCTACATGCCGCCACGCAGGTGCCTGCCCAGCTGGTTGGGTCGGCAGCTGCATGCATGCGGTGGTGGAGGTTTAGTCGGCGTGGGCCTGATGGTGGCCCTGCGGGTGTCCTCGGTAAGGGCCTTGCCGGGGCCCCGGCAAGGGTCTTGCCGGGCGCCTGCTGTCATCCCCGGCAAGGCGCTTGCCGGGGGCCTTGTGGTCTTCCTCGGCTGGGATCCCGCCAAGGGTTGTCGTCTCCTTAGTGCGTATCTGATCTTGAATGTCTTCACAAAGATCTGCATGCCGCCACGGGGATGTCTCCCGAATCCTTGCCCTTTGGGGGCAGTGGACTCAAGGGTGATTTGCTCCATAGGCGCGGGACGAGTCGCCGCGGCAAGGGTCTTGCCGGGGCTGCTAGAACTGTCTCCCGGCAAGGATCTTGCCGGGGGAGTCCGCTTCGTCCCCTTTGCTCTTCGTGGTCTTGGCCTTGGCGTCTAGTTCTCTTGAGCTTCGGTCTTACCCTGGCTCACCTCCCTTGCCTTGCTTGGTGTGGTGGTGCCCGTGGCTCAGACTGCCCGTGCACAGTTATAGGGGTACAAAAAGTGTACCCCTCTTTTTGTACACCGACAGGAGCCCCCGGGCCTGGGCCACACATAAGCGCAACGCGTTGTTGGGCTAGGCCCGTGGCTAGGCCCAAACTCATCTTCTTCTTCCTTCAGCTTCTGCTCCTCCCTTCCATCCGTCATGGAGAGAGGGAATCCCGGTCCTTCGACAGTGGCGGGGGGGCGGTCGCCAACCCGCCCCTCCTTCCCTGCGCCTGCGGTGGCAGAGCCAGCCGCGAGGGGAAGGGGGAGGGGGCGAGGCCGTGGGCGAGGCCGGGGCGCTCGGGGAAGAGGAGGACGGGCGGCGCGCCGGCCTCGCCTCCGCCAGCAGCTCCTCCTCCAATGGAGGGCCATGTTGGGGATGACCCTTGTGAGTTCTTCGTCAGGCTGCGCCGGCCGCCGCGCCGTCGCCTTCGTCTCCCGACTCCATTTGCGCGGGAGATGGAGCTGGATCCGCCGGAATCGTTGCGGCTGCACATGAGGGGCTGCGGGATCAGTGGCACGCGGGTCCGCGTCGACTTCCCCGCCCCTCACGTGATGTATCTTCTGTCGGGGATGGAAGACGTTTGCTCATATCCACCGCTTGACGGAGGGGCTCACTCTCCATTTTAAGCTGATGGAGGGTGGCCTTCTCTCCGTCAAGGTCTTCGGGTGCTTTGGGACCCGTGCAAGGTGCTGCGTGGAGAGCTCTTCTGATAGTGAAGACTCCTCCTCGGGCGGGAGTGACGAGGAGGACAGCGGCAGCGACGACGAGGGTAGTAGGCGGCAGGATGACGGGTCCGACTAGGTGTCGGGTGCCGCTCCGTGCGGCACCGGCGACCCCATCATCCGTGTCGCCGGCTCCTGAACTTCTCGGGGTCGTCTCCTTGGGCGGCTGGCGTTGGGAGGCTGCGGAAGAGGAAGAGGGCGGGCGGCAAGGCCGTCAAGTCGGAGTACGCGGGCACCGACGCCTTCGACGCGTGCTGACGTCCTGCCGCCTCGTCTTCGAGCTCTGCTTCCGGCGCCGCCATCACCATCCAGCCTTTGGACGGCCACCAAGATGTTCTCTTGGTGTCTTCTGCCACCCGTAGCTCGCCTAGGCGCTCCTTTTGTCCCTTTCGCCTCCTTGACCTGCCTCCTGAGGAGAGGGACAAGAAAGGGATTACGGGCACCTTATCTCTTTTTAGTTTGTAAGCCTTCGGGCCTTTGTTGAATTTAAAACTTGTAATCCCATCATTCATGTTTTTCATTCCCTATGGACTGTACCTGAGTGGAATGTTTTTTAATGAAAAAGGGATGCTTGCCGGGTCATTTGTTTGCGGGTGGAACCCACGACAAGGAGTAAATCCTTGATATCTTCAAGATAAACATTTCCTTGCCCGGCAACAGGCCTTGCCGTCTCCCCACTTCGCTCGACCTTCCTCACGCCTTTGGCGGAGGCAGGGATGAGGCGGGTTCAGGCTCCTTGTTTCATCCTTTCGCTGCCGCGACTACGACCAAACTTGGCCCCAGGAACGAGCCCTAGGGCCTAGAGTTATGGGAGCACGGTAGCTTAGGGGAAAACGAGGTTTCACATACCTCAGTCCATAATGGAATGCATGATAAGGGATGAAGAACTTATCTGAAGCTGCAGTCCCCGGCAACCCTGGTTCGCCGTGGGTGAATCTTTGCTCTTGCAGCCCCCGGCAATACTGGCTTGCCGGGGGCTAGATGCTGGTCTGTTCCTCTTTTTTCTCCCCAAGTGGTTCGGCACGGATATCTGTGTGTCCTGTGAACCAAAGAAGACAAAAGAAAGACAAAGAGACGCACACTCGACCTCTAAGCTAGGGGTTAGTCGCCGCTAAGCACTATCAACCCTAACCAAGGACGAGACTCGACCTAGCATGCATGCTATAACTTAGGGCGCCAGCGCTTCATTTACTTATGCTCAGGGTCTGCGCCTGGCTTTGTACAGAGGGTTACATGCGTCATCGGCAAGGCTCGTACAAAAGGTGGCTTGCCGGGGGGCCCGGCAAGCCGCCTCATGGGTAAAACTTGCGAAGATGCTCAATGTTCCAGGAGTTACTCACCGGAACGGCATCTTCGGTCTCCAGGCGGACTGCGCCGGGCCTGGTGACTCGTATTACCCGATAAGGGCCTTCCCACTTTGGCGTCAACTTGTTGGAATTCTTGGCCGATTGAACGCGCCGAAGAACAAGGTCGCCTTCCTCAAAGCTTCGGGCATGAACCTTGCGGCTATGGTAGCGGCGCAAGGCTTGCTGGTAGCGCGCTGCTCTCACAGCCGCCCGAAGACGATCTTCCTCAAGGAGCGTTGCGTCATCTTGGCGCAGTTGCTCTTGCTCAAGCTCATCATAAGCGAGTACTCGAGGTGACCCGTATATGAGTTCAGTGGGGAGAACTGCTTCTGCCCCGTATACCAGGGCAAAGGGTGTCTGGCCGGTGGCTCGATTTGGCGTCGTTCTGATTGACCAAAGAACCGTCGGCAACTCATCAATCCAGCGCCTTCCACTCTTGCGCAGCCTGTCAAAGGTCTTTGTCCTTAAGCCTCGCAGTACTTCAGCGTTTGCCCTCTCAGCTTGACCATTGCTTCGTGGGTGAGCAACGGAAGCGAAACAGACTTTGCTGCCGAGGTCTTGGGTATATTGCATGAAGGTGCGGCTTGTGAACTGTGTACCGTTGTCGGTGATGACCCTGTTGGGTACACCAAAATGGCACACTAGTCCCTTGAAGAATTTGACGGCTGACTGAGCTGTGACCTTCCTCACTGCTTCCACCTCTGGCCACTTTGTGAACTTGTCGATTGCGACGTACAAGTACTCAAAGCCCCCGACAGCGCGGGGGAAAGGGCCCAGTATGTCGAGCCCCCAGACCGAGAAGGGCCAGGAGAGAGGAATGGTTTGAAGGGCTTGAGCTGGCTGATGAAGTTTCTTTGAATGGAACTGACACGCTTCACACCTGGTGACTAGTGTCGTCGCATCCTGGAGGGCAGTGGGCCAGAAGAAGCCTTGCCGAAATGCCTTGCCGGCAAGGGCCCTTGACCCTATGTGGGATCCACATATGCCTCCATGTATCTCCGCCAACAGCCCCAGTCCTTCCTCTCGAGGGATACACTTCAATTTCACGCGTTCGGCCTCTTTCTATACAGGACGTCATCGACGAACTGGTACATAGTAGAGGGACGGGTTACTTTTTCCGCTTCTTCCTACTCCTCAGGAAGTTCCCATGTTTGGAGGAATCGGATGGTATGTTGTGCCCACGCTGGAGCCTGGGGCTCGATGGCGAGGACTAAAGGCATTTCCTCCGCTATCGGAGCGGCTGTCTCCATGGCAAGAGCTTGATGCTCTGTCGGAGCTAGCTGTCCCGTGGCGGGCTCAGTGTCTCCGGCAACATCCTTGCCAGCGGCTTCGGGGAGCTCGGCGGGAAAGTACTTGCCGGGCCTTGATTTTCTCCTCTTGTTCTGCTTTTGTTGATGGATCAACGGATGGCTGAGTTAGCCGAAGCACAAAGGTACCGGGTTCCACAGGTAGCTTGAGGCAGCGCGTTTTGACAGGTAATCAGCGATATCATTCTCCGCTCGAGGAACGTATTCTGCCTGTATACCGTCAAAACGCTCTTCCAACTTTCTCACTTCATTGACGTAGGCCTTCATCAACGGGCTCTATTAATCCTTGTTGACTTGCTTGACGACAAGTTGCGAGTTGCCTCTGACGACGAGTTTCTTGATTCCGAGGTCCGTCGCGATCCTATGACCGGCAAGCAGCCCTTCGTACTCAGCCGTATTGTTTGTTGACACCTCCCTGGGGAAGTGCATCTGGATCACGTACTTGAGGTGCTCTCCGGTGGGCGCGACAAGCAGTATGCCAGCCCCGGCGCCCTGTAAGGAGAAAGCTCCATCAAAGTACATGATCCAGTCGCAACTTGCCTCCTTGCCGGGGAGATGCAGTCTCTTGGGTTTCTTCGTCAGGCGTCGCGGTCCATTCTGCAACGAACTCCGCCAGGACTCGGCTTTGAATCGTTGAGGTACTCTCAAACTTGAGGCCAAAGCTGACAGTTCCAGTGCCCACTCTACGATCCTTCCCGTTGCGTCTGGATTGTGCAATATCCGTTGCAGAGGGAGGCGAGTGACGACAGTGATTTCGTGCGCCTGGAAGTAGTGACGCAGCTTCCTCGAGGCCATAAGAAGGCCGAAGAGCAGTTTCTGCACACCGGAGTACCTCGATCTAGCCCCCTGCAGGAGGGAACTAACAAAGTTAGACCGGGTGCTGCATCATTTTCTTCTTCGGCGGCACTTCAATTGGCTGCGTCGTCTCGGCATCGGTGGCATCGGGCTCCGTCGCTGCTATTACCTCATCATCAATTTCTCTCTGCGCCACTAGTGCGGCGCTGACCACCTGGTTCGTTGCCGCCAGGTACAGCAGCAACGGTTCCTGTGCCTAGGCGCAACTAGTATTGGCCGCGGAGGAGAGGTACCTCTTCAAATCTTGCAATGCTGCTTCGGCTTCTGGCGTCCACTCCATCGGGCCCGCCTTTTTCAAAATTTTGAAAAAGGGAAGGGCGCGCTCGGCGGACTTGGAAATGAACCTGCTCATGGCGGCAACGCAACCAGCAAGCCGACGCACATCCTTGACTCGCTTGGGCGCTTCAATCTGCTCTATAGCTTTGATCTTGTCCGGATTGGCCTCTATCCCACGCTGTGACACAAAGAACCCGAGAAGCTTGCCAGACGGGACGCCGAAGACGCACTTCTCAGGGTTCAGCTTGAGATTGATCTTGCGTAGGTTTGCAAATTTCTTGTAAATCTGATATGAGGGTTGCCCTGTTCTTGGTTTTTTGACCACTATATCATCCATATAAGCTTCCATATTTCTATGGAGCTGGGGTTCAAAACCAATCTGGACCGCCCTTGCAAACGTTGAACCAGCACTCTTCAACCGAAAGGCATCCGTATAAAGCAATACGTACCACATGGGGTGATGAATGCTGTTTTCTCTTCATCTTCCTTGTCATGAAGATCTGGTGGTAGCCGGAGTAGGCATCGAGGAATGACAACAGATCACACCCAGCTGTGGAGTCAACAATCTGGTCAATGCGCGGCAACAGGAAGGGGTCTTGGGACAAGCCTTATTAATATCTGTGTAATTCAATACACAGCCTCCACTTCCCATTTGCCTTGCGCACTACCACCGGATTGGCCAACCACGTTGGATGGAGCACTCCTCTTACCAAACCCGCTGCTTCCAGTTTCCGGATCTCCTCTGTGATGAACTCTTGTTGTTCCAAAGCTTGCTTTCTGACCTTCTGCTTGACGGGCCGCGCATGAGGACAGACAGCAAGGTGGTTGCTCAATCACCTCCCTGGGAACGCCGGGGATGTCGGATGCTTGCCATGCAAACACATCGACATTCCCGCAGAGTGACAAGCGCGTCTTCCTATTTGTCGTCAAGGGTGGAGCTTATGGTAAAAGCTCCTCCCATGCCGTCCTCCTTTGACAGAAACCTTCTTGGTTCCCGCGGTGTGGCCCTGGACTTCTTGTTTCTGTCGGCGGAGCTCTCTGGCACGTCCTCGACGGGAGCGCTACACTCTAAAGAGGTGCGCTTGCTAGAGTGGGTGCCTGAGGTCTCACCGGTCTTCTTCTTTTGCCTTCCCGGGGCTCCAAGCGGCAGGAGCAAGCGCCTTAGCAGTGGCGGCTGCTGCAACTGCTTGTTGGTAGAGTTGGTCAGCGCAAATTAGCGCATCCTTCTTGTCTGATGGGACGGTGATGATCGTCACAGGCCCCGGCATCTTCAGGGTGTTGTAGGCGTAATGTGACGCCGCCATGAACTTGGCCAGCGTTGGGCGGCCAAGGATCCCGTTGTAAGGCAAGGGGATCTTGGCAACGTCGAACACAATCCTTTCTGTCCTGTAGTTCAGATCACTCCCAAAAGTCAGGGCAACGTGACCTTTCCCTTTGGTTGACTTCTTCCCGGGTTGACCCCCTGAAACATGCCCGTCTCTTCAAGGTCTTCATCAGGAATCTGCAATTTCTCGATCACGGCAGGCGAGATTAAGTTCAGACCGGCCCTCCATCGACTAGCATCTTTGTCACCTTGAGGTTGCGTATTGTTGGTGAAACCAACAATGGCAAGCACCCGACTGCAGTAGTGCGATCAGGGTGATCCTCAGTGTCAAAAATGATAGGTGTGCTGGACCACTTCAGCGGCCTTTGGGCATCAAACGACGGTTCCGCCGCTGTAATCTCACGCGCCCACTGTTTAAGCTAGCGGTGAGAGGTATGCAGCGAGGCGCCGCCATCGACGCACATGGCCTCTGTAGCTTTCTGAAATTCTTGGTCACCAGACTCATTGTCCTCTTCGTGATCATGTCTTCTGGCCTTTTTGTCACGGCCCCGGGCGGCCTCTCCCGCTGTTTATCTTTGCCGTGACGGCCCGCCTGGCCATCACGCTTCTTGCCGGACCCCTCAGCACCGTCCTGGCCTTTCTCCTTGTCCCGCCTCTCATATTCAGCCCTCTGCTTCTCAGCAAGGAGCTCAACCTATCGGCAGTTCTGGAGATCATGGCCTTTGGTGCGATGGATCTTGCAGTATTGCTTGTCGGAGTTTCCTGGCTTCTTGGCAGCCGCCAAGGCCCGGCAGGCGACACATTCGGCAATTTCCTTGCCGGGGTCATCTGCCTTGGTTTTCTTGGCGGAGCCGGCATCGTCAGATCCCTCGACGGCAAGCACAACTTTACCTTTGCGCTTCTTGTTGCGGCGCCGACCTTTCTTCGCTGGGGCGGCAGTATCCTCATCTGAGGAGTCGGTTTCCATGCCGGCATCTTCGCCGGGGTACTTCCTTCCCTCTTCAGCTCAGGCACATCTGTCAGCAAGAACATAGAGTTCTGCCACATCTTTCACCTTGTTCATTGCCAGTTCTTCGCGCATCATGCGGTTACGCACGTTCTGATGGAACGCGCTGATGATGGCGGTAGGGTGAACATCAGGGATATTGTACTGTACCCGGCTGAACGTCTGTATATACTTGCGCAGACTCTCGCCTCCCTTCTAGGGAATGACATGCAGGTCGCTTGCTTGGCCATGGGCTTGGTGACCTCCAGTAAAGACGCCCACAAACTCATGGCACAAATCCGACCAGGAGGAAATAGAGTCTACCGGCAAGTGCATCAACCACGACATGGCATTGGGTTTAAGAGCCAATGGAAAGTAATTCGCAAGCACCTTATCGTCGCGGGCTCCGGCAGCTTGCATCGCGATGGTGTAGATGCTGAGGAACTCAGACGGGTGAGTCTTGCCGTTGTACTTTTCGCCAACGTCAGGTTTGAAGGCGCGGTGAGTGGGCCACTGGAACTGCCGCAGCTCATGGGTAAAAGCCGGACAACCTACCTCGTAAGGTAGGCCTCCAGGGCTCTCCGGGGCCGGGTGGTTCATAGCAGGCCCTGCTCGCTTGTCTGACTGGTGGCGCGCTCCACGCCAGCGCTCGATAGTGGTTTGAGCGTCTTCATGGGCTCGTTCCCAAAGAACTTGGCGCTGGTCACAGTGGGTCCGCGGGTCAGACGATGCTATGCAGATGTCATCGCCCGCGATGTCGCGACGAGCCCGTGTCCGCGGTACCGGATGGGGAAGAGGTGAATGCATCGTGGTCGCGGCGCCGCCGGCTTTTCTGCCACTGGTCCGCGGGACTCCATCGGAACATCGACCCGGGGGCCCCACCGGACTTGGTTCGTCTTTGTTGGCCACCGCAACAAGGCTTTGCATAGTGGCTCTCCATTCGTCGAGTTTCCCTGTAGTGGGAGGAAAGTCGAGGAGCAACTGCGCACGCGCCAGGGCCTCTGCTGGCGTCGGTGGCAGCGAAACCTGC
>NC_053023.1:40447140-40461654 GCF_003073215.2 Triticum urartu | reverse complement strand
ACATCTCTAACAATTCCCATTGGTGAAATAGTATCTCTATTAGCAAGTTTAATTAGTAACATCAATTTCTTCTAATTCAACAGGTGCAATGTCATGCATAATTTCTTTGTATAAGTCAATAGGTATTGCACTAGCACTAGCACCCATATCACATAAGCCATGATAACAATGTCCTCCTATTTTAACAGAAATAACAGGCACGCTACCACAGGTCTATTTTTATCTTTAGCACAAGGTTTAGCAATTCTAGCAGTTTCACCGCAGAACTGAATAACATGCCCATCATATTATCAGACAAGAGATCTTTAACAATAGCGATATTAGGTTCAACTTTAACTTGCTCAGGAGGTGTATATGTTTTAATATTGCTTTTATGAACCACAGTTGAAGCTTTAGCATGATCCTTTATCCTAAGCAAGAAAGGTGGTTTCTCAACATAACAAGTAGGAACAATAGGATCATTATAAGTGATAGTCTTTTCTTCAACTTTAATAGGTGCAAGCTACTTTTACTTCTATGGGAGGATGATATTTAAACCACTTCTCCTTAGGGAGATCAACTAAGTAGCAAAAGATTCACAGAAAGAAGCTACTATCTCAGAATCAAGTCCATATTTAGTGCTAAACTTACGGAAAATATCGGTATCCATAAAAGATTTAACACAATCAAACTTAGGTGTCATACCTGACTCCTTACCTTTCGAGGTCCCAATCTTCAGAGTTGCGTTTAATTCTATCCAATAAATCCCATCTAAATCCAATAGTCTTCATCATAAAAGAGCCAGCACAAGAAGTATCGAGCATGGTGCGATTATTTTCAGAAAGCCGAGCATAAATTTTTTGAAGAATTGTTTCTCTTGGAGCTCATGATTGGGGCATGAATATAACATTGATTTAAGCCTCCCCCAAGCTTGAGCGATGCTTTCTCCTTCGCGAGGCCAAAAATTATATATATAATTGCGATCACGATGAACAAGATGCATAGGGTAATACTTTTGATGAAATTCCAATTTCAATCTTCTATAGTTCCATGATCTCGTATCATCACATAGCCTATACCATGTCAATGCGTCTCCCTTCAAAGATAAAGGGAAGACCTTCTTCTTAGCAACATCATCGGGTATACCTGCAAGCTTAAATAATCCACAAACTTCATCCACATATATTAGGTGTTCATCAGGATGCTTTGTTCCATCTCCTGTAAAAGGATTAGCTAGCAGTTTTTCTATCATACCCGAAGGATACTCATAAGGAATTTCATTTTCAATAGGTTCAGTAGGTTGAGGAGCAACTCTTTGCTCTACTGGTCGGGGTGAAGATACCCCGAACAAGCCCCTCAGAGATTACTTTCCATAGTAACAAGTGACAGTAAATTTCAGCACACTATATAAATTTTTCCTTACCAAATTCCACCTACCAAAGGCGCTTCACTCCCCGGCAACGGCGCCAGAAAAGAGTCTTGATGACCCACAAGTATAGGGGATCTATCGTAGTCCTTTCGATAAGTAACAGTGTCGAACCCAACGAGGAGCAGAAGGAAATTATAAGCGGTTTTCAGCAAGGTATTCTCTACAAGTACTGAAATAAGTAGTAACCGATAGTTTTGTGATAAGATAATTTGTAATGAACAACAAGTAACAAAAGTAAATAAAGTAAAGGCAAGGTGGCCCAATCCTTTTTGTAGCAAAGGACAAGCCTGGACAAACTCTTATATAAGTAAGCGCTCCCGAGGACACATGGGAATATCGTCAAGCTAGTTTTCATCATGCTATATGATTCGTGTTCGGTACTTTGATAATTTGACATGTGGGTGGACCAGTGCTTGGGTGCTGTTCTTACTTGAACAAGCATCCCACTTATGATTAACCTCTATTGCATGCATCTGCAACTACAACAAAAGTGATAAGGTAAACCCAACCATAGCATGAGTCATATGGATCCAAATCAGCCCCTCACGAAGCAACGCGTAAAAGGGTTTAAGCTTCTGTCACTCTAGCAACCCATCATCTACTTATTACTTCCCAATGCCTTCCTCTAGGCCCAAATAATGGTGAAGTGTTATGTATTCGACGTTCACATAACACCACTAGAGGCTAGACAACATACATCTCATCAAAATATCAAACGAATACCAAATTCACATGACTACTAATAGCAAGACTTCTCCCTTGTCCTCAGGAACAAACGTAACTACTCACAAAGCATATTCATGTTCATAATCAGAGGGGTAATAATATGCATAAAGGATCTGAACATATGATCTTCCACCAATTAAACCAACTAGCATCAACTACAAGGAGTAATTAACACTACTAGCAACCTACTAGCACCAATCCCGGACTTGGAGACAAGAATTGGATACAAGAGATGAACTAGGGTTTTGAGATGAGATGGTGCTGATGAAGATGTTGATGGAGATTGTCCTCTCCCGATGAGAGGAGAGTTGGTGATGATGATGGCGATGATTTCCCCCTCCGGGAGGGAAGTTTCCACGGCAGAACAGCTCTGTCGGAGCTCTAGATTGGATCCGCCAAGGTTCCGCCTCGTGGCGGCGGAGTTTCATCCCGAAAGGTTGGTTCTGGTTTTTTTCTTGACGAAAGACTTCATATAGAAGAATATGGTCATCGGAGAGCCACCATGACTTTTCATTATTTATTATAAGGTATTCCGTGGAGTTTCAGGACTTTTGGAGTTGTGCCGAATAGGTCTCTAATATTTGCTCCTTTTCCGGCCCAGAATTCCAGCTGTCGGCATTCTCCTTCCTTATGTAAACCTTGTAAAATAAGAGAGAATAGCCATAAGTATTGTGACATAATGTGAAATAACAGCCCATAATGCAATAAATAACGATATAAAAGCATGATGCAAAATGGACGTATCATCGAAGCGTACGTAGCGTTGTCATTCTGGTCGCGAACGTGTACGTACATATATACTGGTGGATGTAGAGGCGCACACGTGTCGTAGTAGAGGCGCGTACGTGTCGTAGTAGAGGCGCGCACGTAGCATGACACGTACGTACAGCGGCCAGGGTGCAAGAAAGAAAATACGGCCACGTATGTGTACATACGGGCGGGGTCTCGAACGCCTACTCGCGCATACGTACGGCCAGGGCTCGTGTACATGGCTGGGTCGGAACGGAGAAACAGCGTCGTCGTCGTGTTCATGGGGAGGCAACGGAATGCGTCATGTTCATGGGGAGGCAACGGAATGCGTCGTGTTCATCGGGAGGCAACGGAACGCGTGGGAGCCAACCGGCTGGGTTCGGAACGATGCGGTGGTCGTGTTCATCGGGAGGGCTTGGACGGAACAGGCGATGGAAACGAGGCCTGGCGGACCGAGGAAACGGACCTCCTATGGTCGGAACGGGGTCCTGTTGATCGGGAGGGGTCTGGCGTACCGCAAAACGGAGGAAACGGACCTCCTACGGTCGAAACGGGGGTCCTGTTGATCGGGAGGGGTGTGGCGTACCGCAAAACGGACGAAACGGACTTGTGTTGGAGCGCTACGGTCGAAACGGGGGTCCTGTTCATCGGGAGGGGTGTGGCGTACCGCAAAACGGGACTCCACGGGATACTGTTCATCTCCACCGTCGACCTCCTCCAGCCTCCACGGGCTACCGTCGACTCCTCCAGCCTCCACGGGCTCCTGTTCATCCAGCCTCCACCACGCGCTACTCCACCGGGCCTACTGTTCAACCACCCCTCCACGGGCACCCCTCCACCGTCTACTGTTCATCCAGCCCTCCACACCACGGGGTCCTGTTCAATCCACCCCTCCACGGGCACCCCTCCACTGTCTACTGTTCATGCAGCCCTCCACCACACCACGGGGTCCTATTCATCCAGAGGCAACGCCACCACTCACTGTTCATCCAAACCCCCCGCAACACTCACTGTTCATCCCAGGCGATCGTCAGCTCAGTTAGCAGCAGTAGCGAAGGAATCGCCCGATCGGGTTCAGTTAACAGCCATCGATCAATCGCTCGGGTTCAGTAACGCATAGCCTGCAGTGCAATCGCTCGGGTTCAGTTAGAGCCCAACGCCTCGCTCGGGTTCAGTTAGAGCCAATGCCTCGCACACACGCGCGTACGTGTACGAGAGAAACGCGCATCGCTCGGCCCCCGACCTCCCACGTAACTGGGAACTCCCCAAAATTTTCCTCGCCCTAGATTGTCATGGACGGCCCAAAGAATGTCATGCAGCTGCGTCTCCGGCCCGCCCAGGACGAAAAGCCATTTTCTGTCATGATTTTTTGTCATAGAAGTAGGAGCCCACCACATCTATGATGATACCGGGTTTTGGCACAATTATCGTCATAGAAGTGTCATATGAATGACAAAAAAAATTCGTTCGGCCCAAAATCTCACGGATGTGTCTTTTTTTTGTAGTGTGAAATTGGAATTTCATCAGAAGTTTTATCCTATGCATCTTGTTCATCATGATCGCAATTATATATATAATTTTTGGCCTCGCGAAGGAGAAAGCATCGCTCAAGCTTGGGGGAGGCTTAAATCAATGTTATATTCATGCCCCAATCATGAGCTCTCAAGAGAAATGATTATTCGAAATTTTTATGCTCGGCTTTCTGGTAACAATCGCACCATGCTTGATACTTCTTGTGCTGGCTCTTTTATGATGAAGACTATTGAATTCAAATGGGATTTATTGGAAAGAATTAAACGCAACTCTGAAGATTAGGACCTTGACAATGGTAAGGAGTCAGGTATGGCACCTAGTTTTGATTGTGTTAAATCTTTTATGGATACCGATATTTTTCATAAATTTAGCACTAAATATGGACTTGACTCTGAGATAGTAGCTTCTTTCTGTGAATCTTTTGCTGCCTATGTTGATCTCCCCAAGGAGAAGTGGTTTAAATATCATCCTCCCATAGAAGTAAAAGTAGCTGCACCTATTAAAGTTGAAGAAAAGACTATTACTTATAATGATCCTATTGTTCCTACTTCTTATGTTGAGAAACCACCTTTCCCTGTTAGAATAAAGGATCATGCTAAAGCTTCAACTGTGGTTCGTAAAAGCAATATTAAAACATATACACCTCCTGAGCAAGTTAAGTTGAACCTAATATTGCTATTGTTAAAGAGCTCTTGTTTGATAATATTGATGGGCATGTTATTTACTTCTGTAAGAAACTGCTAGAATTGCTAAACCCCGTGATACAGATAAACCTAGACCTGTGGTAGGCATGCCTGTTATTTCTGTTAAAATAGGAGATCATTGTTATCATGGCTTATGTGATATGGGTGCTAGTGCTAGCGCAATACCTCATTCCTTATATAAAGAAATTATGCATGAGATTGCACCTGCTGAAATAGAAGATATTGATGTCACAATTAAACTTGCCAATAGAGATACTATTTCACCAATGGGAATTGTTAGAGATGTTGAAGTCTTGTGTGGGAAAAATAAATATCCTGTTGATTTTCTTGTTCTTGGTTCCCCACAAGATAGCTTTTGTCCCATTATATTTGGTAGACCCTTCTTAAACACTATTAATGCTACCATAGATTGCAAAAGGGATGTTGTTACTGTCGGTTTAGATGATATGACTCATGAATTTAATTTTTCTAAATTTAGTAGACAACACCATGAAGAAGAATTACCTAGTAAGGATGAAATTATTGGTCTTGCTTCTATTGCCGTACCTCCTATTGATCCTTTAGAACAATATTTGCTAGACCATGAAAATGACATGTTTATGAATGAAAGAAGGGAATTAGATGAAGTATTCTTTAAACATGAACCTATTCTGAAAAAACAATTTACCTGTTGAAATCCTAGAGGATCCTCCTCCACCCAAGGGTGATCCCGTGTTTGAGCTTAAACCGTTACCTGATACTCTTAAATATGCTTATCTTGATGATAAAAAGATATATCTGTTATTATTAGTGCTAACCTTTCAGATCATGAAGGAAGAGAGATTATTGAAAACTCTGAAGAAGCACCGTGCTGCTATTGGGTATACTCTTGATGATCTTAAGGGCATTAGTCCCACTCTATGTCGAACATAAAATTAATTTGGAAGAAGATGCTAAACCAGTTCGTGATCATCAATGCCGGCTGAATCCTAAAATGAAAGAAGTGGTAAGAAAGGAGATACTAAAGCTCCTTGAGGCAGGTATAATTTATCCCGTTGCTGATAGTCAGTGGGTAAGCCCTGTCCATTGTGTCCCTAAGAAGGGAGGTATTACTGTTGTTCCTAATGATAAAGATGAATTGATTCCTCAAATAATTATTACAGGTTATAGGATGGTAATTGATTTCCGCAAATTAAATAAGGCTACTAAAAAGGATCATTACCCCTTACCTTTTATCGATCAAATGCTAGAAAGATTATCCAAGCATACACATTTTTGCTTTCTAGATGGTTATTCTGGTTTCTCTCAAATACCTGTGTCAGCCAAAGATCAATCAAAGACTACTTTTACATGCCATTTTGGTACTTTTGCTTATAGACGTATGCCTTTTGGTTTATGTAATGCACCTGCTACCTTTCAAAGATGCATGATGGCTATATTCTCTGACTTTTGTGAAAAGATTTGTGAGGTTTTCATGGACAGCTTTTCCATCTATGGATCTTCTTTTGATGATTGCTTGAGCAACCTTGATCGAGTTTTGCAGAGATGTGAAGAAACTAATCTTGTCTTGAATTGGGAAAAGTGCCACTTTATGGTTAATGAAGGTATTGTCTTGGGGCATAAAGTTTCTGAAAGCGGTATTGAAGTTGATAAAGCCAAGGTTGATGCTATTGAAAAGATGCCATGTCCCAAGGACATCAAAGGTATAAGAAGTTTCCTTGGTCATGCCAGATTTTATAGGAGGTTCATTAAGGAATTCTCAAAAATCTCTCGGCCTCTGACTAATTTATTACAAAAAGATATACCATTTGTCTTTGATGATGATTTTGTAGAAGCATTTGAAATACTTAAGAAAGCATTGATTTCTGCACCTATTGTTCAGCCACCTGATTGGAATTTACCCTCTGAAATTATGTGTGATGCTAGTGATTATGCTGTAGGTGCTATTCTAGGACAAAGAGTTGATAAGAAACTAAATGTTATCCAATATGCTAGTAAAACTCTAGACAATGCTCAAAGAAATTATGCTACTACTGAAAAAGAATTCTTAGCAGTTGTATTTGCTTGATAAGTTCAGACCTTAATATTGTTGATTCTAAAGTAACTATTCACACTGATCATGCTGCTATTAAATATCTTATGGAAAAGAAAGATGCTAAACCTAGACTTATTAGATGGGTTCTCTTGCTACAAGGATTTGATTTTCATATTGTTGATAGAAAAGGAGCTGAGAACCTCGTTGCAGACAACTTGTCTAGGTTAGAAAATGTGCTTGATGACCCACTACCTATTGATGATAGCTTTCCTGATGAGCAATTAAATGTCATAAATGCTTCTCATACTGCTCCATGGTATGCTGACTATGCTAATTACATTGTTGCTAAGTTTATACCACCTAGTTTCACATACCAGCAAAAAGTTCTTCTATGATTTGAGGCATTACTTTTGGGATGACCCACATCTTTATAAAGAAGGAGTAGATGGTGTTATTAGACGTTGTGTACCTGAGCATGAACAGGAACAGATCCTACGCAAGTGTCACTCCGAAGCTTATGGAGGACACCATGTTGGAGATAGAACTGCGCATAAGGTACTGCAATCTGGTTTTTATTGGCCTACTCTCTTCAAGGATGCCTGTAAGTTTGTCTTATCTTGTGATGAATGTCAAAGAATTGGTAATATTAGTAGACATCAAGAAATGCCTATGAATTATTCACTTGTTATTGAGCCATTTGATGTTTGGGGCTTTGACTATATGGGACCTTTTCCTTCCTATAATGGTTATACACACATTCTAGTTGATGTTGATTACGTTACTAAGTGGGTAGAAGCTATTCCAACTAATAGTGTTGATCATAACACTTCTATTAAAATGCTTAAAGAAGTTATTTTTCCAAGATTTGGAGACCCTAGATATTTAATGACTGATGGTGGTTCACATTTTATTCATGGTGCTTTCCGTAAAATGCTTGCTAAGTATGATGTTAATCATAGAATTGCATCCCCTTATCACCCTCAGTCTAGTGGTCAAGTAGAATTGAGTAATAGAGAACTCACAATAATTTTGCAAAAGACTGTTAATAGGTCTAGACAGAATTGGTCCAAGAAACTTGATGATGCATTATGGCTATAGAACTGCATATAAAAAATCCTATGGGTATGTCTCCGTATAAAATGGTCTATGGAAAAGCATGTCATTACCTCTTGAACTAGAACACAAGGCTTATTGGGATTAAAAGAACTTAATTATGATTTTAAACTTGCCGGGTGAGAAGAGGTTTATTTAATATTAGCCTCACTTGATGATGGAGAACCAAGCCTATGAAAATGCCAAGTTTTAAAAAAAAAGTTAAAAGATGGCATTGACAAAAGGATAACAAAAGCGTGATAATGTAGGTGATTATGTATGCTATACAACTCTCATTTAAGATTTTTTGCAGGAAAACTTCTCTCTAAATGGGAAGGTCCTTACGTTATCGAGGAGGTCTATCGTTCCGGTGCCATAAAAATCAACAACTTCGAAGGCACAAATCCGAAGGTGTGAATGGTCAAAGGATCAAACACTATATCTCAGGTAATTCCATAAATGTCAAAACCAATGTTATTGAAACCGTAACCCCGGAGGAATACATAAGGGGCACTTTCCGGAACGTTTCAGACTCCGAAAAGGAATGTGTATGTGGTACGGTAAGTAAACCGACTCCAAAACAGTTTTTAAGGCAATATTTCTCCGTTTTGGAATATTTAGAAAAATAGAAAATAAGAAGGAGTCTGGGAAGGACACGAGGCCTCCACGAGGGTGGGGGGCGTGCCCTACCCTACTGGGCGTGCCCCCCTACCTCGTGGGCACCTTGTGTGCTCTCCGGACTCCGTTTTCGTACACGACATGCATTTTGGTCAGTAAAAATTCATTATATAATCTCTTGGGGGTTTTGACTCCCGTATCACGCAAAAATCTCCTGTCTTTGTTTCGAGCTGTTTTTCGACAGATATAGGTTATCATGGCGTGTGCAAGTGCTCCCAAGGACAAGTTCTTTGAGAAGGTCATCAACCCTTACCTCGCGGAGGTGCAGCGACACCCTCAAACCATTGAGATGCATGATGGGTTGCTGCACATCCGTGATGCTGAGGGACCGAAGGGGACCGGAAGCATAGAGACGAGGCTCGAAGCAATGGAGCAAACGTTTTTCAAGTGTCAGGGGATGGTGGAGTGGACTCAACTCCAACCACATGATGATCGCAGAATTCACCAACAAACACAATCTGGATGCCGACTGAGGGAGTCCTGGATTAGGGGGTCTCCGGACAGCCGGACTATATCCTTTAGCCGGACTGTTGGACTATGAAGATACAAGATTGAAGACTTCGTCTCGTGTCCGGATGGGACTCTACTTGGCGTGGAAGGCAAGCTAGGCAATATGTATATGGATATTTCCTCCTTTGTAACCGACCTTGTGTAACCCTAACCCTCTCCGGTGTCTATATAAACCGAAGGGTTTTAGTCCGTAGGACAACAATCACAACATACAATCATACCATAGGCTAGCTTCTAGGGTTTAGCCTCTCTGATCTCGTGGTAGATCTACTCTTGTACTACCCATATTATCAATATTAATCAAGAAGGACGTAGGGTTTTACCTCCATGAAGAGGGCCCGAACCTGGGTAAAACATCGTGTCCCCTGCCTCCTGTTACCATCCGGCCTAGACGCACAGTTCGGGACCCCCTACCCGAGATCCGCCGGTTTTGACACCGACATTGGTGCTTTCATTGACAGTTCCTCTGTGTTGTCGCCGTTAGGCTTAATGGCTCCTACTGGAGCAGATCAAGGGTGACACTTTTCTCCCCAGATAATCTTCGTATTCGGCCGCTTGCACTGCGGCTAATTCGCTTGGCCATCTGGAGCAAGATTGAAAGCTACGCCCCTGGCCATCAGGGCCGATTTGGAAGTTTGAACTACATGGCCGACATCCACGGAGACTTGATCTTCAACGGATTCGAGCCACAGCCGGGCGCGCCGCACTGTCACGATGGGTATGACCTAGCTCTGCCGCCGAAGAGTACCCCCAGAGGCCGCGCCGCATCAGCTCCGACCCTTAGCTCGGAGCCAACTGCGCCAATGAGGATGGGTGGTAGACACCGCCTCAGGGGCTGCGTCTCACGGCAATCGAGCCGAAACACCAGCCTATAACCTCTGCGCAGCCCGTGACCCAAGGTGCCGGCACTCTTTCATGACTCCGAACCATCCGCGCCCCTGCCAATCGAATCCGATTGGGCGCCGATCATGGAATTCACCGCTGCGGATATCTTTCAACACTCGCCCTTTGGCGACATTCTGAATTCACTAAGGTCTCTCTCTCTTTGTCAGGAGAGCCCTGGCCGGATTATGGCCAACAGGATTGGGATGCGGACGACAAAGAAATTCGACGCCCACAAACCACCCACTTTGTAGCCACTGTTGATGATTTAACCGACATGCTCGACTTTGACTCCGAAGACATCGATGGTATGGACAAACGATGTAGGAGACGAACATGAACTAGCACCTATAGGGCACTAGAAAGTTACCTCGTCATATGACATATACATGGTGGATACACCCAATGAAGGCAATGGCGACGAGATAGCGGAGGATGACCCCTCCAAGAAGCAACCCAAGCGACGATGTCAGCGGCGCCGCTCTAAGTCCCGCCAAAGCAAAAGTGGTGATACCGGCACAGGAGATAATAACACTCCGGGTAGCGCCGAAGACAACAACAATCCCCTCCACCAAGATTTAGAGCAGGAGGATGAAGGAGCCAGCTCTCCTGAGAGAGTGCATATGGAGAGGAGGAGGATGACAATTACATCCCCCCTCGAAGACGAGGCAAGCCTCGGCGATGATGAATTCGCCGTCCCATAGGATCCCGTCGAACAAGAGGGCGCACCACTCTGCGAGACGACAAACATCACGCCGGATACAGAAGCAAATCCGGCCGGGCCAAACACAGCGGGCAAAAGCCCATTCGAGCTGCGTCGCGATATAGCCCAATACAGAGGCGCCACACACCCCTTATGCTTCACAGACGAAGTAATGGACATCAATTCCCAGAAGGTTTCAAACCTGTAAATATTGATCATATGACGGCACACATCCCGCTGTATGGATTGAGGACTTTCCTCCTCCACAATCCACAATGGCCGCGGCGATGAACTTACATGCCATCAAATACCTCCACTAAAAGCTCAAAGGACCAGTGCGGCATTGGCTTAACAGCTTGCCAGCGGACTCCATTAGCAGTTGGGAAGATCTGGAAGCCGCATTCCTCGACAACTTTCAGGGCACTTATGTGCGACCATAAGACGCCGATGATTTGAGCCACATAATTCAGCAGCCAGAAGAGTCGGCCAGGCAATTCTGGACTCGGTTCCTTACAAAGAAAATCAAATCGTCGACTGTCCGATGCGGAGCCTTAGCGGCTTTCAAGCACAACATCCGAGACGAATGGCTAGCCCGCAGCCTTGGTTAGGAAAAGCCAAAATCTATGCAGCTCTCATGGCTCATGACCCGCTTTTGTGCGGGAGAAGACAGCTAGGCTGGGCTCGCAGTAATAACATATTCAAAACCATGGTACCTCAGATACCAAGGACGGCAATAGCAGGTCACGTCGCAACAAGCATAAGCGCCGCATTAACAGCGACAATACTGAGGATACGGCAATCAATGCCGGATTCAAAGGCTCTAAACCCGGTCAGCGAAAAAAGCCATTCAAACAAAGTACGTCGGGTCCGTCCAGCTTGGACCATATACTCGATCACTCGTGTCAAATACCCGACACCCCAGACAAGCCAGCCAATCACACCAACAGGGATTGTTGGGTGTTCAAGCAGGCCGGCAAGTTAATTGCCGAAAACAAGGACAAGGGGCCGCATAGCGATGACGAGGAGGAGCCCCGGCAGCCGCACACTGGAGGACAGAAGAGGTTTCCCCCGCAAGTGCGGACGGTGAACATGATATACGCAACCCACATCCCCAAGAGGGAGCGGAAGCATGCGCTCAGGGACGTATATGCGTTGGAGCCAGTCGCCCCAAGTTCAACCCTTGGTCCTCCTGCCCGATCACCTTCGATGGAAGGGACCACCCCACTAGTATCCGTCATGGTGGATTCGCCGCACTGGTCCTAGACCCAATCATCGATGGATTTCACCTCACTCGAGTCCTTATGGATGGCAGCAGCAACTTGAACCTGCTTTATCAGGACACGGTGCGCAAAATGGGTATAGACCCCTCAAGGATCAAACCAACAAAAACGACCTTTAAGGGCGTCATTCCAGGTGTAGAGGTCCACTGCATAGGCTCAGTTACACTGGAAGTGGTCTTTGAATCCCCGGATAATTTCCGAAGCGAAGAGTTAATCTTCGATATAGTCCCGTTCCGCAGTGGTTATCACGCGCTGCTCGGGCGAACCACATTCGCTAGATTCAATGCGGTACCGCATTATGCATACCTCAAGCTCAAGATGCCAGGACCTCGCGGAGTTATTACAGTCAATGGAAACACAGAGCGCTCTCTCCGAACAGAGGAGCACACCGCGGCCCTCGTAGCAGAAGCACAAAGCAACCTCTTAAGGCAATCAACCAGTTCGGCGCTTCAAAGCCCGGACACCTTCAAGCATGCTCGGGGCAATCGGCAAATAGACCGCCTGGCGCGATCTGAGCTCGCGTAGCAATACAGCGGCCACCCCAATCCCAGCCTAGCGGCGAAACTCGGGCCATGCGTACATAATTATGCATTAAAAATACCATGGGCACAGGTGGGGAGGGTGGCACAACTGCGGCATGCCCCAAAATGCGGCCTAAACCGCACTAGGGGCTTCTGTTTGGTTATTTTTCTTTTTCTTTCAGGACCATAATCTCTGGAAACACTGTCCGGCACCACTATTGCCGAACACATGATGCAGCAACCAAGGAGGCAGACAGCTACGTTATACCACGGAATTCCCAGGTTGATTACAGTAACGAGTGAAATATTCAATTTAATATCATTCTTCAGCTTGCCCTTGGAAGGGACATAGTCCTACTCTTTGCTTATCGCACTATCTGTATCACTCTGCTTTAACATAATTTTTTAATAAACAATGCATGACATTACGACTACTATTACATTCTTGTTATATATATATCTATGTGTTCATTAATGACGCCTTGCAACCGTACACTCTGGTACGACCAATACACCAGGGGCTTACGTACCCCACAATGCGGTGTGAAAAGTCCGAACACTTTCACAAGTGCGGCACCCCGAACTTATAGCATTATATGCATCAGCTCCGAATCATGTCTTTGGTCAAATGTTAGGTTTGCCCGGCTCCTATGTTTTGGTACCTTACGTTCCGCTCTATCGGCTAAGGTAGCGCTAGGAGAACTACGGCGATTGTGCCCCGGTTCTGCTGGGCTTAGCACCTCAGTAGAGAAAGCCAAAACTGATTGTCATGATAAGGCAAGAGACTGGTCGCTGTTCGGCGAGGTTTTTCGAGTCCCTAAAGACTTATGCCGCTTAGGGCGAGGGGCCGGCCCTGTCCGGCTTACAGGCGTGTATCGCGCCCCAAATTCGGCCTTCTGAATACCAGGGGCTTCACCGAAATTTAAAATTATAGAATTCTATGGCTAAGTGAGAGTGATAAAGCATTATTAGTCCGGTTGCCTTGTTCGTTGTGCTGAGCACCTCCCTCGAAGGACCCAAATATGGGAACAAGAGTGCTCAGGTTTATCCCGAACACCCCAGCACTCATGGCATGGGGGCAGAAGCCGAGGACTAGCCATCTCTCAGATTGGATAAACGGCCAAACAGAAGGTAATGTTTTAAATTCAAACAAGCGTTGCATAGCGCATATGAAACATGTTTTCATAAATACAGGATAAACCGAGCGAGTTTACTCAAATATTACATCTTTTGAACACTCGGTCGCGATAAGACAGGCACCCGGAAGAACACCCTCGTAGTACATCTTGGGGTGGCGGTGCTCCTTGCCCTTTGGCGGCCCCTCCTTGATCCGCTTCACGGCATCTAGCTTGACCCACTGCAATTTCACACGGGCGAAAGCCCGGCGTGCACCTTCAATGCAGATGGATCGCTTGACGACCTCCAGCCGTGGGCAGGCAGCCACAAGCCGCCTCACCAAGCTGATGAAGCTGCTCGGAAGGGCGTCGCCAGGCCACAGCCGGACTATAAAGCCCTTCATGGCCTGATCGGCCGCCTTATGTAGCTCGACCATCTGCTTCAGCTGGTCGCTCATCGGCACCGGATGTTCGGCCTCAGCATACTGAGACCAGAACATCTTCTCCGTCGAGCTTCCATCCTCAGCCTGGTAAAATTGTGCGGCATCGGATACACTGCGGGGCAAATCTATGAATGCTCCTGGTTCCAAGAGCTCCC
>NC_053023.1:40426737-40446140 GCF_003073215.2 Triticum urartu | reverse complement strand
CCGGCGCTGCTTTGGGCGGCTGGGGCAAGAAGACTAGAGGTTGAAGAAGCACTACGGCCGTTGGATGGACATCGTTGACCACGCCGCGCCGAGAGCACCAGGGCGGTGGACGATGGCGAGGCCTACGAAGGGAACGACACAAAGCCGGTGAAGACACGGCAGTGGCTGCCCACGCAGTGGAGAGTACGAGGGTTGACTGGTTCGGCTGCCGTCGCCGGAAAATAACAGGAGGTGTGGGTGAGTAGAGGGATAGACATGCCAGGGATGCGAGTATGATGGGGCCGTGAGGCCTTCCCGGCAGCACTGCCGGCCACGGGAGGCGGGAGCAGGCGGTTCCGACGGCGCTGGTTTGGGCGGCTGGGGCAGGAGGATCAGAGACTGAAGAAGCACGATTGCCGTTAGATTGACATATAACGGTCTGACGCTGGTAGAGTCAATTATTGACTAAGTTTCTTTTTTGAGAAACCTTGTGTACGCATGAACTTAGTAGGCCCACAAGTCAGCCTCCAAATCTGTGGCAGACAACATAAAGCCCATTTGCTATTTTTTATAATTTGCAGCCCATTTGCTAATTCTTAAGTAATTTATTATAGCCCACTTTTTGCCTAGGACCACGGTCAAAAAGTACAACCTTATTTTGCATATTTTGGTGGAGTTCAAACTTTTGTAATCCTGAAATGATAAATATTTTTTAAGAACTTATTGATTTGCCAAAAAATCGTTTTGTTTTTATAAGAAAATAAGACGTGGGACAAATTTAGTTGGTCTAAGGGAAAACCAGTGGTAAAAAAATTAGCGCTGGGTGGGAAAAAACAACAAAAATAAGGATGTAAATATGAAAAGGGAATTTTATGTGTTTTCAATATAATGATACATGTATACGAACTAGTAAAACTATAGGTAGAGCTTAGAAAACGGATGTAGGACATGTGTTTCAAGAGGAAAATAGAACTGGGTTGTGTGTTTGATTCAGTAAAAAAACTGCCTGCGAATGTTGTAAGACAAAATATAACTAACGCTGGTGGGCCAGAGGCCAGTAGATACCTGCTGGATCTTTGTGCCCCGTTGTCGTCATGGGCGGGGCCTGTTAAAAACAGAACAACCCTGGCAATCTACAGCCCAGTTGAAACTTGCTCGACCTGAAAAAACAATATACGTGCTCAATAAACGAGAGAATTCTGCAAGTACAGACTGATAACTGGGATGCAGCACGGATATTTTTTTTTATCGTGATAATAAGTGCATGCACTTGTTTCGAAAAAATTGGAGAACTGGGAATTCGAACGGCGGGTGCTTATGCTACCCATCAAATAAAAATCAGGTGCCTGAAAATTCGTTTTGAAAAAAATGATTCAGCTTTATATCCACGTCGACCCTCGGCATGATGGTTGGAAGCAAGTGCAAGTTCATACCAAAAGATCGTTAACAACAATACCAACTTGCGGACGATAAGGTAGTACAACTACCAATACCAAACTAACTTATAATCTTTTTACTCCTGGCCCTAGTGTTCGTCTGGTAGAAAATCTTGCAGAGGACCAGCTCCCGCTCCTTCTCTTGCTCCGGGTCCCCGAGGTGGTACTGGTGCATCACCCAGTTGGTCCTCTACTGGTCGAAGTTCTTGTTGGTGTGCAGCACCAGAACCTTTTTTGTTGCCCGTCTGCCAGCCGTTGACCATCACCGGCAAGGTATTGCCGGTCTTGTGCCACATCGCGTGCATGCCGCACTCCGACTGTATCTTGCAACACGTCCACACGCCCCTTTTGAACGCCCTGGAATTGCGCTGGAAGAAATGCTTCCTTAGGCCACTCAGTGTGATACCTGCAGTATTGGGAATACAGGTTTTAGTGTACCTAGTTGGCATTTTCATAACATCTTTGGCATGTTGCAGTCACTTGTTTCACTTTTTATTAACTGTCAAATTGTAATTGCTTCTCCAGGTCTGTGTGTAAAAAGAAAAATAGAGCTATAAACAAAGGAATATATTTGTGCAAGTAGACGGCCGATCGGTGTCTTACCTGGAAGTTTCTCAGGTTGGGTGTAACATATGTCGTGCTCGCTATCGATGATTGGTATGAACAAATCGATGAGAGACTGAAATCTCGCGCTGTCAGCACTCACTTTGGCCTCAAGTTTCTCGGGTTGGGCCAATCCTTCTTCGACTTGCATCGGTAATTCCAGAATACCCGAACACGCCGCCGGGATTCTTGTGTCACCTCACGCGCAGCGTGTTGTCACGTCAATTCAATGTGTGGACATGATGAATAATTTGACAGATGTATACTAGTACTGCTACTGTACTACTTACTAGTCGTATTTAGTGTCACAATTTATACATAGGTTTAACTAACAAGTACGCACTTGAAGCCTAACTGATATATGTATATATATGTGTATATATATACACACACACACATAAACACTATTCTGATCACGGGATCAGAATAATATTCTGATCACAAGTTGACCTGCCCCGCTAGTAGTACGTTGAACTTCCCTGTGAACTAGGTTGAACTTCCGCCAACATTGCCCAAATGGGGTTTGCGATATACCGTTGGAAAGATATGGACCCCAATATCATGACCCAACTTAAATTTTTGACAAAATATAAGCGGTTTAAGAGCAGTTTTGAAAATCGTTTTTTCTCGCACAAAAAACGTGAATCGTATTTTGCGATTGCATTTCTAAACCGTTTATCGGAATGAGGCATATAATATGGCGTTGGAAAGCTGCTGCAAAACCGCTCCTTCCACATGTTGAAAGTTTTTCTCTAATTCCCTATGGTTAAAGAGTAATTTGAAAAAACGTAAAATTTTGTAAACCGAACAGTTGAGTTTGATTTTTTGATGTCATTTCTAAACGGCTAATCCAATGGAGGCATATGATACAGCGTTGGAAAGCTTATGAAAATGCGCTACTTTTTCATCTTGAAAGTTTTTTTCTAGTTTTGAATGGTTTAAGGGTAATTTAGAAAATGGTCCAACTCCTACCGAGTTCGTATTTTCGAGCTAATTTCTTAACTGTGCGTCTGAATGCAGCAAATGATATGGTGTTGGAAAGCCTGAACAAATGTGAAACTTTTTGGTATGTATTGTTTCTCCCAATTCTTTATGGTTTTAAGTCAGTTTCGAAAATGGAAAAAACATATTTTCGCCGTAATTTCTACAAACTTTATCGGAATGGGGAAAATAATATACCGCTGAAAAGCTACGGAAAATGCGAAACTTTTTCATGTTGATGGTTTTCTCTGATTCCTAGCCATTTTCAGGTAATTTCGAAAACGGCGGGATCATGCGTTCTGCCTTTATCGCGAAACAGTTCTTCGAAAATGCACCGCTTGAAGAACCTGAACTTCTCGGCATGTGTACCTAAACTTCACTCTGGTTTTCACGTGATTTTATTGCTCGTAGGTCTCCATCCACTGCTCGTAACTCTCCATCCATTGACCGGAATTGAGCAAGTGATATACCAGTGGAAAGCTGTTGTAAGCACATAACTTTCGCGTGTTGATCGTTTTTTCATACCCGTGATGATTTTAAAAGTTTTTCATCTGAAATTCATTCAGCGTAGTAGTTGAACTTCCTGCTGTTTTCACATTGAACTTCTGTGACGTATTTTTATTTGTAAATTTCTCATCCATTCATCACTGTTACACAAATGATATTCTTGTTGTACAAACCTCTCTCACAATAAATTTTTTAACTTTCTCTGATGGAGAACTTGAACTTATAGTGACAACAAATTTAGCCTTTGCATTTTTATTCTTTTTTAATACAAAATGCACACCATGTAGTACCTGAACTTCTGACAGTTTGTCAATCTGAACTTCTGCGATCATGCGTTCTGCCTTCATCGGAAAAACAGAGTCCCCGAAAATGCACTTCGTGAAGAGGTTGAACTTCTGGAGCAGTTCTTTTTTGAACTTCACTATGTTTTTCATGTGTTGTTTTTTACCCGTAACTCCCCAACCACTTACCGGAATTGAGCAAGTGATATACCGATGGAAAGCTGTTGTAAACACACAATTTTCCCATTCATCATTTTTTCATACTCGCGATGGTTTTAAAAGTTTTTCATCTGAAATTCATTCAGTGTAGCAATTGAACTTCCTGATGTTTTCACGCTGAACTTCTGTGACATATTTTCGTTTGTAATTTTCTCATCCATTCGTCAGTGTTGCACAAATGATATTCCTTTTGTACAAACCTGTCTCACAATAAAAAATTTTAACTTTCTCCGACCGAGGACTTGAACTTATAACAACAAAATATTTGGACCTTGCCTTTTATTCATTTTTCTCATATTAAACACACACCATGCAGTACATGTACTTTTTTCCACTTTTATAATTTGAATTTTTATTTTTCTTTTTGAAATCAAATTGCTCCCAAATAATATACTAAACTTCTTTGTGGATTGAGGGAATTATTTAAAAATGCAAAAAACAACATATATAGGTTTTCGCTACAAGTTATGTTCGTGAAATTCCTTATTTCTTTGTATTCACGAGAGGGGTTCCATATTTTTTTAGAAAAGAGGCGGGAGGCAAGTACTAGAAAAATTTGGATTTGTTTCTAACATTTTTGAACTTCCATATTTGATAATTTGGAACTTCTCATAATTTTCTACGAACATTATTGGGTTTGTCTTTTTTTTGTTTTTATGAACACAATTTGATTTTTGAGCAACACGGGACAAAATAACTAACCTAATAATGGGGAGAGAGAGCAATGTGAAGCATTGTGCGCGCCGAACTGTTGTTTCCCTTGCTGGTAAAACCTTGATCAATGCTAAAGTAGATGTGGAAGAACACACACAAACAGACATACACACATGTGGAGACAGAAATTATATGTGCACACACTTAGTAATACCTGAACCTTCCTGGAACTAATATATGAACTTCTCTGTACAAACTTTTTCCTCACGTTCAAATGCACATCTGGTCCAAAACAAAAGCTTAGGAGAATTCAATTGGGCAAAAAAATTTGAAACATGCATGCATATATAATGGGGTGGGCAAAATAATAAATTGTGTGTATATGGCCATGGAAAGCCACAGCTAACTAACATAACAAATAGAGAAGGAGGTCAGACTAGTTCGTGAACACATTGGCCTGCTGGAAGTCGACAATTTGGACTGCAACCATACTAATTGCTACACAAATGGTGCTCTGCAAAATCAAAGAAAACGATCGACTTAGGTTAAGAAGAACAGCCCGCCGGAGGCGCTTAGAGCCGATAGAGACTGAGGCACTCGGAGGTCGTGCTGGAGAGATTGCTCATGGTGGGATGGGAGGACGGGGGGTGCGCTGGAGGTGAGTGTGGCATGTCGCGTCTGGAGGGAGGGAAGGTCAGGTCGGAGGGGAGGGCAAGTCGCGTTGGAGTGGATATTGGTGGTGGGTGGCTGCAGAGGTGGTTGGGGCAAGGGTGGCGACAAACGTGATCGGCGCCGTGGAGGTGGCTGGCCGGGGCGGAGGGCGGCAGAGGAGGTGGTCGAGGCAAAGGGTGGCGACGGAGGTGGTCGAGGTGGAGGGCGCGTGGGGGGGATTCCGGAAGGGATCTGGCCGGCGCCTGGTGGCAGCAGAACCGGGGAGGTGCCGGTGGTTGGGGAGGAGACGGCGGCGGTTGGGTGGTGCGGTTTTTTTATAAATGTGAAAATTGGAGTTTTTTTAGAAACATCGAACTTCTTCGCTATTTCAAATTGAACTTATTGGTTTTATTCTTTAGTAACTAGAAAAATCCGATTATTCAAATAAATATCAAACTGCTCCGCTCCGCTTTTTTCACTTGAACTTCTTGGTTTTATTCTATAGTAATGAGAAAACCTTAGTTTTTTACATACACTGAACTCCTTCGTTTTTTAAAATTGAACTTCTTGATTTTGAAACTTTTGATCTTTAGTACTAGGGAACAACTGAGTTTTTATAAACATAAATAGCTTCACATTTTTAATTAGGACTTCTTGGTGTTATTCATTAGTAACGGAGAACGTCCTAGTTATGTAATAAATATCGAACGGTTTAATTATTTAAAGTTGAACTTCTAGAGCTTTTTTTAAAGAGGGAAAATCTGCCTTTATAAACTGTTCGAATTGCTCGGTTTTTTTAATTTGGTCTTCTTGCTATTGTAATAAACATTGAACTTCGCCATTATTTAAATTTGAACCTCAAGGTTTTTTCGTAGAAACAAGGAAAATCCATATTTTCTCTTTAATTTTTGAGGGAGTGTGCAATTTTCACTTTCTCATACTATCACATTTAACTTAATTACATCATGTTCTGGAATGGAACATTTTGTACTTGCTCGGGTTGTCACAATTTTTTGTGTGTGTTCGCCTCTTTATCTTTTGACAACCAAGGTGCGTGTTTTTCCTAATGCGAACATTTTGAACTTCTCATCCACAATTTTTTTGTGTGTGTGCACATCTTTCTGAGCATTGGTGGGCAAACTTGTGTGTTAGAAAAAAGTTAAAAAACAAAACCTTGTTCTCCTTTGGGGCATAAACACAAACAGTTGTGTTGCACACGAGCAAACACAAGATCTAAAACTTTTTCTGTTCGTGTACACACGGAGTACACACTCACCCTCAACACCCGCACACATCCAGGATCCAACACAAAGCTAGCTCACGAACGCAGTGAGCCGCAGCAGGCCCATATCGCTATGGAGCAGCCAGTGGCAGAGCACCCTGGGCGGCTCTGACCGCTCCGGCAGTCTGCAACAGGTCCTGTACTGGTCGCCTCCATGCTCCACATCCTCCCAGCGACGCACACATCAGCGCCCTAGTCGGTTGCTCGCACAAGCAATAAAGAACCCACTGGTTAATTCAGTAGAGCGGTGTGGTGTTTCATGTCATGCCAATGGCGGAGAAGCTGGACTGCAGCCTGGGCCGTATGCGAATCATCGGGGGCCTCGTCCTTGGGGCGGATCGGTGCGTGAAGGCACTTTGGATGACAACACATCTTACGGTAGCACTAGGCTTCAGGAGTGGCCGTAGTTGGTGATGGGTCGCTGCAGGGATGGACCTTCCTAGGGAAGGTCAAGGTGCACCGTGCGTGACGTGAAGGACAGAACGAGAGGGAGAGGTCGGCCGCGACGTGCTGTGCTCGGTGACGGAGTAGCTCACCGGAGAAGCAACACCTCCCACGCGCTAGCATCCGCTGGATTCGTGGACTCTGAATGTCCTCGACGCAGTAGGTAGCCGAGGGGCCCTCCCACCCACCGGCGACCCTCCTCCCTCACCAGCCGCCGGGAACCACCCAAGCACTGCCGCCGCAGCCTGTAACCTGCGCATCGGGATCTAGCCGCCGACGCGTGGTTCCCCACTCGCCGCCGCCGTGAGCCACCGTTGCTTCACCACCGGCCGGCTGCGCCTCCACCCGCCGCCGCCATGGATCCACAACACCACCACCCGAGCAACCACCGGGGCCCTGCATCCCGCGCGCCACCGCGAGCCATGGATCCCGTCTGCTCCCTCCTGATTCTGGATCCCGCTCAGTTCAATTATGGCTACGGGGCCGTTGTCGTCGCCCTCGGCTACCTACTGCGTCGAGGACATTCAGAGTCCACGAATCCAGCGGATGCTAGCGCGTGGGAGGTGTTGCTTCTCCGGTGAGCTACTCCGTCACCGAGCAGTCGGTTTTTTTGTTCGGTCGAGTTCAGGAGGACCTTATGCGCGTCTATATAGGCTGGCTGTGATTCAAATAACTATTCTAATACCATGATCATAATATTGTTATCCTATATATATATATATATATATGTATATATATACCAGTACGAATCAAGTTGTGCATTTTTGCTGTTGGCATGAACCACATCGCCGCATGTCGGGTTTGCAAAAGCCATCCATCGCATGGAAGCTTGATGCCTTTCACACACTGAAGATTATCTGGCAACAAGCTGTGTCGACGAATCTCTGGATATGGTGATTCATGAAACCCATGGTATGATGTGTAAACACAGCCCCCTCGCGAATGGAAGTTGCATAGCACAGTAATCATCGCCGGTGATATGATCGATGATTGGTTGGATGATCGGAAAATTGAGCCCGAGGAACAAGGAGTGGTTGCCGAGGCTGTAAACCCGCCTCCAGTTGAATACGCCTGGCCCAGCGGAGCTAGGATCTTTCTCGAACACGAAGCAGCCATACCATCAATGTCACGAACGCCCCACACATTGTACTGCATGTGATTTGATGTAATGGTTTGGTTAATTTGGTACGTGCGAATGAGCATCAAATGACCGCCGTCAGCTGAACGAGAGATAAACCACCACCCATCGGCTGGTATGATTCCAGGTCCTGGAATCATGAAGTCCAGCGCATTTGTGTCTGCTGCAACAATTCAAATTGGAGACCAAAAGGACAAAAATAAACAATCATGTTCAGAGTATGTGTGGAATTAAGATTATTATAATAGTGACACATATCATAGACAGAGAATTGCAATGCCGTGGTCATAATCATACCCCAAGTTAAAAAAATAAGCCAATGGCTTTCATATTCTAGCAATATGTCATGGTTCAAACATCACGTAACAATGAGAGAAAAACAGCTATGACAGCGCCTACTCATATTCTACCATAGCACTTACTACTACTGTTCTCATATCAACTCTAAGCAATAACATGCGTTGTTATAAAAATCTTGTAAACGAGAGTAACGTATAGCAATCATGATGTTATGCTCATAATATGTATTCTAACAATCATTAAATGCCAATTGTTCTCATATCAACTCTAACAATAACATGTGTGGTCATAAAAATCTAGGAAATGAGAGGAACACATAGCAATGATGTGGTTATAGACATGCTATGCATTCTAAATTTATAACAAATGAACAGGCAGTCGTATTCATAAGGTAAAGATGAGATGAGATACAACAATTACACGACGATAGATTCCACCAGTATAGGTAGCCAATCTGTGCGTCGACCGCGTAAACGATGCCATCGTGCACTATAGCATCAGACAGAAATGTTTCCTCAACAGGATTGATGATGAGCCATAACCATGTATGGCGACCGGATTCCAGATAGACTAATCCCTTGTTGAACAAGGCAATGATCTTGTAATCCATGTAGTCTTCTGATGGTGTGGGCACTTCGCAGATTACAACTTTCTGCAAACAGAGGTCGAGCCAAAAGCTTGACGCGTCTCGTGCGTAGTAGGCAGGAGTGTCCGGCGGGCGCGAGGCTCGGTGGCGGCGGTATCCAAAGATGGAAGGGTGATCTCTCGCTGGGTGTAGATATCCACGAGATGCCATGGACTACCAAATTGGTGGATGAGGACGACCCAGTTGGCCTTCATGCCCGCCCAGTAATGGCCGTGCATGAAGGGCAGGTGGACGGGTAGTGGTAGCATGTAGAGGGGCACCACGGCAACCTCCGTAGGATCGTCAAGTCGGTGTCTGGGCCACCTGCGAGGATCGGGCTTCAGCAAGTAGGGTGTCTTGAAAAGAGCCGGCCGGTTGCAGACGAGTAGACGGTACAAAGACACCGAGCATGCGGCCAGACGGACGGTGCTGAGTAGGTCCATACGACTACAGATCTACTTCAAGAGAACATCGGGGAGGGAATTCCAATCGCGGCTCTGTGTGTCAGTCGGTTCTGCCATTGGGGTTTTCGATGCCTGCGAGCCAGCGGGGAAGTGGATTCAGGCGGGCGAGCGAAGAAGCTTCTCCTCGTGTGGCCGAGCAATGAGCGGGGGGATATGGTACACGCGAGCTACCAAGGAAGATGGCGCGGGCGGGCGAGCAGTGAGCGGGGGTAAATGGTGTGCGGCCGACGATGTGGAAGAGAGGAGGAAGAAGAAAAGAGGAGGAAGAAGAGTGGAAGACGGGGAAGAAAGTGCATTCAATCTCAATTCTACTAGTACAACTACCAGGATATACCGTCCTTCGGAGTGTAAATAGTTACACCGATGACATGTGGGTCTACCACAACAGGGCCCATATGTCAGTTAATGGAGGACATAGGTGTGTAGGCATATTTGCGGAAGCGTGCTCTACTGGCAAACATGATGACAGTACTGGGTAAGGCTGATTTAGTAACACCAACACGCTGGTTCAGCTTATTAATCATGTGTCCCATCTGCTGCAGCGTGTATTGTCACTTCACTGCGAAGACTAGTTGAATAGTTCTCTCTGACCGAGATGGGGAATAAATGGATCGCGAGGACTTCCTTTCTACAGTATCCCTATGCCTCTACGCTCACTTCACTCATTTTGCTCCGTACCTAGTCACTTGTTGAAATCTGTAGAAAGACAAATACTCCGTATTTGAGAACAGAGGGAGGCTTTTACTCCATACTACTCCCTCCGTTCCAAAATAGATGACTCAACTTTGTACTATATTTGGGAACAGAGGGAGTATCACCATATGGAGGGAACAGAGGAAGCTTGAAATATGAACATGTCAATGGGAGGGAGTAAGCCCCATGCATGCATGCATGCAACATGCAACACTCACACGTACACATGGACGCACGCAACACTGACGCACCCATGCGCCACACGGCACACGACGCAACACACACGCTCACGCTCAAGTGCTCAACCTACTCCCTACGTCTGTGAAGGAATGTACATTTAGAGATTTACACATTGACCAGGGCATAATTAACGCCCAAAAGTAGCAGACTTATGTGTGCATGTGACCATTGAGATAAGAAGATTAAATGAAGGCCGTTGCATGCTGTAATTAAGGATAGACAAGTAGCCTATACCTACAGCACAAGTTGGTGCATTAGTCAATCAATATCGATTTAGTAGATTAAAGGCTAAATGCATTGGAAGTGTAGATGTACATCATGTAGTACACTCTTTGTTGGAAGACCGAGGGAGGACACGTGCATGCACTCACATACACAGCCAGGGTGGTTCGCGCACAAGGGTTGGACTCGTGCCGCGCCTGCGTAAAGTTTTGTTTAACTGATTTCTTTGCTTTGCCAACTGACAGGTGGGACCCAGAAACCAGGTGACAATTTAACCAGTCAACAAAGTGCCACGTCGACTATGTGGCCGGTCAGTAGGGTGCAATACGGTGCTCTACGATGAGCTAGTGATCGCATAATCGCCGCAAAACTACATATAGTTACCGTAAAGAGCGTACTGTTACATACGTTGACCGCCAGTGTATTTTTCTCATTTCAAATTAAGCCATATTAATCGTAAAGGACGCTGTATGGACTACTACTACTAGTACTAGTACTGTTTTGATGTGTCCCGTCAACTCGCCGAACGAGGAGAAGCTTGCTTACTACGCCTCTCCCTCGCCCACGCGCGTGGTGGTTCGCGGGACGAGGAGAGGGTTTTGACTACAGCGCCCTCTCCCTCTCCCTCGCCCTCGCCCTCGCGGTGGACGTGCAGCAGTTCAATCGGTGTCAGATTGCCAGAAGCATATTGTACTGTAGTATCATCATTGTTGGACCTTCCGAAGAGGCGAAGAGCCAAGTGCAAGGTTCACACGAGTATGAACTGTTGAACCTCCCGAAGAGGCAAAGAGCCAAGCGCAAGGTTTTATAGGAGTTGTCGTCCTAGTAGGAGTGTACTAGTACGACTATAGCGAACGATGCTACTGTATGATGCCGCCACGTCACATATATCCAAAGTTGTGCCACCTTTTTTTTCTCAAAGAGCATGTTGGAGCCCGTGCAACAACCACACAAGTTGCACGTAGACATAACGCATTTACTAGTAATAAATTCTAAAGGACAAATGCAAGTATGCCACACAAGTTCATCTCCAACTCATGTGATAAATTTGTGCATGACTAGTCTACATATATTCACATCGCTACCGTTCACAATTACCGTACTCCACTTACACGTTATAGATGGGCTACATGTCCTCCTCCAGGTTCCAGTCCCAGGTGTTCTTCATGGATGGCAAGATCCATAGTGGTGGGCAACGGGAATCATTGTCGCAGCTTTCTAGTCCGGTTCCACACGATGGAGACTCATCCACGCTGAAGCGGCATAAATCAGGGCTAGCGTGTCCCAGCATGTCGTTCATCTGGCAGTGTGCACTGAAGACACAACCATGCTTCATGAACGGTAGGCCTTCCGTGTCGTGCACGGAAGGTGGCATCCGCTTCACAATGGGGTAGCTGTCCCCGATGAAAAGCGAGTACTCTCCAAGAGTGTTCCTCAGCACCCACGTAGCATCACGAGGGTCGAACTCGGCGCCGTTCATCTGGTACACGCGGCATCCCAGATCTGGACACATGGTGACGTACATAGTCAAGGTCCATGCATAATAATGTTGTGCTCAAATGTGGCGGTCAGTAATACTGTGCAGCAAATAGTACTACTCCGGTATAGTGGAAGTAAAATAACCGGCTTATTATATATAGCCACTCTTGGCTACATGGATGAGATAGTAAGACATGGAAAAACAAAAATGGTGGCAGCTAGTGGGTTCAAGTCTTCAAGGGCCTAGCTAGCTATACGCGTCCTCCAAGGTAAAAAGTACTCCTACTAGTACTACAAAGTATACTACTAGTACAACAATGAAAGAGAAGGCAGGAGGGTTAAAAAATGGAATACCTGGGTAGATAGTGACGGTCCGATCGTGGTAGATTATGTGACCATGTTGCACATCAGTGGTACCATGGGTAACGACTGCTAAGATAGTTGATCCCAATATGCCAAAGTCAGCTACAAGGTTCCAGGTTAGACCAAATCGCGGATGCAAATGCACATCCAGGATCGGCGATCTTATTTTGATCGGGGGATGAATGGTCCCTGCAAAATAATGGAGTACCGTTAGGGATGCAAATGATGGTTCGTGCATTCCGTTTGTAATCTCCCGTACCTTAGGATGTCAACCAGATGAAACAAGTCCCCTGGCTTGTCACCGCGAAGATGCGGCCTAGATGGCGCACGGCGTCTTCGAACGTGTAGGGGTACAAATCTGCCACCGCCAACATGCGCCAGCCTCTGCCGTTACTGCCTCCTGCATTGATGGCAATCCTTATGTCGAACACCACGATGAGATAGTAATCGTCGTAGCCGCGTCGCTTTGTCGGCGGGTCCGCAATTGCTATCTTCTTCAATCTCATGTAGGCATCATCATACGTATTCTTGCCCAGCTAGTCCGGAAGGCCGATCCCAATGGTGGAGAAGGGGTCTACCAGAACGGCCGCACTGCTTGGATGTTGTGCAAAATCATGGTGGTATCTGGCCGGAGGTATGCAAGCCAATCTTCGCTGGCACCGACCCAGACCTATATATAAGACGGTGGGCAGCGGAGAAATTACAGGATGGAAATGGAATAACTAAATACTGCATGATCAAACTCCATTACTGACCTGCTCATCGGACAAAATCCGACTACCTCTCAACATCGTCAACTCTAGCGGAGTCAACGTGCAACCATGGCCAGGGAGCGGTGGTCTATTCGAAGAATTGTCCCATATAAGAACCTTCTCCTCGAGGACGCATGGAAGACCAACAAGCATGGCCTTTTCCCAAGCTTGTTTAAGCAGCATCTTGAAAAAGTTGGTGTAGGAAGCACCGAGTCTTGCGGCGGTGAGGATGTCGGAGCGGCATGCGATTTCTCCCAGAGAATCGTCGTCCAAGGTCTCCCAGCCCCGACGAGGAGGAGAACCGCCTGGTGAATCCATGGGAGCAGCGACGAACTGCCTTCTCTTTGGGGGGAGGGGAACTGGCGAGGAGGAGATAAGAGCGTAGTAACCGCAGGGCCTCGTCCCTTCCAACTATAGATCGTTCCTCAGCGAAGGGGTGAGGCTATTATTTACTACTCTAAATAATATCACTAGTAAATAATAGCACTAGTAAGAAATTTTTGGCACTAGGTAGTAGTTTTTGGTACCATGGAGTACTAGTACTAGCATTATGGAACGTTATGGGATTGCATTATACTGTAAATAATAGCACTAGTAATAAATTTTTGGCACTAGGTAGTACTTTTTGGCGTGGATTAAGAAATTTTGGGTATGTTTTTGCCATTTTTTGTACACGCCAACTAGTGTCAAAAAACGTCATACATTATGTGACGGAGGAGTACGTACTCGTACTATAGCAGTACTAGTACTACTTTTCTCAACTACTCCTCAAAAAAGCACCCAATTAATGCTCTTATTTCCTCAAAAAAGTATGTTTACCAATGCATTAGTTGCAATGCATGCATGCATAAATTACATTCATTGGTCAATTTTCTCTTAATACTTGCATGCAATGATTTAATGCACCTTGGAATCTGAATATGTGATGGGAAACAACCAAATTGAGCCTTATAAAATGGAAAAACTAAAATTTTGAGATGAGCCCTATAAACCGGAAAGGAGGGAGTACTGTACTTCTAGTCTAGTCTTGTATAGTGCACCAGTTTTGAACTCTTGAATCTCAGGGCTAAGGAGCTACAGTTGGAAGTGGAGGGTACTACTGTTCTCTAGAACCATCGCTGTACTATCAATGCAGGGGAAGTACACCTGCGTAGTGGCCTAGTGGGTACTCTCGGTACTCTATTCAGCCGCTCCTCTCACGTAGATGGCCTACTCAGCCGCTCCTCTCACGCACACACTAACAGCCTGTTTATCAGCGACGGTTACTGCGAGGGCAGAACATTTGAGCTATTGGATACAACAAGACTAGGCTTTTCGCTTCCATTTGTGGAGGTGTAATGGATCTCGTCGAACTTTGTTAGTAGTTCCTTCTTTATGAATGACATGAAGCAAAGCTTTTGCCTCCGTTTCAAAAAAAACACATCGAGAGGAAATTCTTTTATAGTAAAGCCGATAATGGAGTGAAGTCCATGCATGCAACGCCACAAGCTACAGAGTAGTAGTAGAGCACTTTACGTACAGAGCCATATTGCACAGTTCCCAATGCCCCGCCAGGCTTTTCCGTCTCCTCGGGCTTAATTGGGAGGCGCTAGTTTAAATATGCTACTAGCTGGAAGCTGCAAGCGAGGTGCGGCTAGGGCGAGCACGCGAGCCACGGGATGCTGGGAAGGAAAACCCGTTCACGTGGCTAGGCTGTCCAGACTCCAATGCACCCAGATTGTGGGGCCGCATGTCCGTTTGACTTCAAAACTCAAACTACCCGTGTAAAATATTGGCTCGCAGCGAAGTGTAGTACTCCCTCCGTTCCGAATTACTTGTCGCAGGTATGGATGTATCTAGATGTATTTTAGTTCTAGATACATCCATTTCTGCGATGTATCTAGATAGTATACTATTTTAAAAAAAGGCCGCCATGCGTTCGGCCAGGATCGAACCCACAAAACGAGGTATACACTCCCGCGACCACTAGTAGTACTCGTTGGAGTACAACGCAACCTAGAATCGCCTTTTGTCGCTAGTAGTACGTACATTGTTCCTTATAAGAAACCCCTAAGAGCATGGTTAATAGTATAGCCAGCTGCTGGCTATAAGCCAGTGCCATGTCATCTACAGCCCATCTTATAGCCAACATGTAGTAGTAGTTTATTTCTTATAGCCTGCTGGCTCAGCTCTATTGTACTTGCTCTAATAATGCAAGAAACCACTAAAATGCCAAGAAACTACTACCACTTGCATACGTGGCAGACTTAAGATAAGACTACCTTATCAACCATTGTACTCCTCTTACCAACAAAAATCCTCGAGTGACCTCCTACCTCCGGCCCGTCCACCTAGTCATCCTCGGCCATGGGACGCAGCTACCGCCGCCGGCAGAAGGCGAGGTCAAAACTGCCGGCGGTGCGGAGCCCATGTTGCGGCAGCCCGGATGCCATCTCCGTCCGGCGCTCGCGGCCGCTAGCTAGCTAAGATAGCTCTGTCTAGCAGCTTGTCTGCAAGGTTTGCTAGCTAGATTGGCACGGCAGTGCGGCGGCTTGCTCGCGCGTGCCACGCTAAGGCCAGCCATCTGGCTCGAGCGAAGGCCAGCGCGGCGGCTTGCTCGCTCGTGAGTCACGCTCGGGCCAGCCTGCCAACCCGTGCGGAGGCCAGCGCGGTGTCTGGCCCGTCCGGCGGAGCGGCGGCCAACTCGCTCATCACCGGCGCCACCGAAGAACACGCATCAGTACTGTTTGAAGTAATGTTCAGGAAAAATAATGATTTGAGGGGGAATAACAGGATAGAAGGTCAGATGTGGGTCCCTCGTGTCAACGATCAAACAAAATGTGTTGGTTTAAGTTGCCTCGTCAGCACGGACATGTGGGCCAACCCTGTCATAAATGGGTTAAAACGAACCTAATCGGTAGGAGTACTAGGTAGTTTTTGGCGTGGATTAAGAGATTTTGGGTATGTTTTTGCTATTTTTTGTACAATAGATTCCTCCTAGGGCTGGTTGAAAGTGGTAGTTTTTTGTTAAATACTCTACATATTGTAAGTAGGAGTGAAAGTTAAGCTTTGGAAGCCAATAAGCAAGGTTAGTTACATAGTGCATATGTGTACATGATTGAAAGTAAATATCAACCATGAGTGACTAATATCTTGATGGAAAACTCGAAACTATGGAATACTAGGAAAAGAAATGCATGGTTGGAAATACTAGCAATGTTCATGTCCGTTGCAACAAATCACAATTAGAATAATACTTATTCACAAACTTGGTACAAAACACTCTAATTTTGATATACATATGTCACTAGAGATATATTATGTTTCAATTAAAATATATTCCTTGGGCTGTTTTGGTGAGGTCAGGGAGGGATGTGGTTGGTTTTAAGATACTAATTATGGGTTTTTCTGCAAATTGGTAGACAAGTGGGATGTTGGTGAGAAAAGGCAACAACTTACCTCACAATCGTTAGATGTAGATCTAATGGTCAGAAACGACGGATGGCAGACACACCAGCATCACCAACTTAGTCTTGTGTAGGAGTACTAGCAAGATCCGTGCATTGCATGGAACATCAAGATGCATTTTTTTGTAAAACACTTGTTGTGATTGACCCTTGCGGGAGTAATCCCATGTGTAAAAACTAATGATATCTCGAGAAATATGAGATAAGGTGAAGAGGAGTGGGGTGTGGTGGTGGTTGGTGGTCGGACTGAGCGGAGGCATGGGGATTGACGACGCCGGCAGCGGCCACCAGGCCAGTTTGTTCCATAGGCCTCCTTTATTAATTGCTCAACAATGAGGTTTGTTGGAGATAAGGATGAACGAGGGAAGGCCTTGTCTGCAAATGTGGAGAGGGGTGCGAGTATCTTTTAGTTTAATTTCCATCCGTCAGATATAGATCGGATGGTCTATATTGCAAGATGGCACACGTACCATCATCACGAACTCGGTTTTTTATAAGAGAAGAAATATAAGTATGGAGATACAAACGTATTATCGATACTTGCTTCCGTAAACTAGCATCTACATTCTATTCAACGCCTCGACATGTGGGGCCTTAGCACAATGACTTCTCGATTGTGTAAAACGAAGATTTTCCCGTCGCCGACAAGGAGGGGGTGACGGCGGCGCGCTTTTTGGCTTGCTCTAGTCCTAGTAGTCATACTAGGTGGTCTAAGCACGTGTAGATTTATTCTTTTTCACGTCTCGTGTTCGCCGTACTGCCACGACTGTTCATGAATAGACGGTAAGTTATTCACGGGGAAACCCTTGTTGAGCGTGTTTGAGAGAGAGAGAGAGAGTTTGTGCATGTGTGATATGTTAGAGACTGAGGCAATGATAACAAATTCTTTGTGTCTATGTGTGTGGAGGATAGAGAGAGACATGTACATGGGGATTTGTGTTGTGTAACGTGGGGAGACATATACATAATTAGAGAGTGAGTGTGTGAGATACACATGCGGACATGAGGAGAGATGAGGATCCAGGTAAATGGGTGTTTGTGCATGTTTGTGTGTGTTTGTGCACGCGTTTGTGTGTGAGAGGCAGAGAGTGTATGTGGAGTAGAGAGACCACTGATGATGTAAACCTAGTATAAGGGAAGGGGGGTGGTGTGACATGTGTAGTAGCGAGATAGCACGGGTGCGGGCGGGGGGAGCGAACTATTTGGAAGAGACATCGAGTGTGTGTGTGGGAGAGGGCTGTGAGAGCGAGAGAAAGAGAGAGCTAGCGATGGAGAGAGAGAGTGAGAGGAAGACAGGGGGCGGGAGGGGTCGTTTGTGTCCATAAATGGCGTATAGATAGGGAGACAATGTTGATGTTGTCCGAAATTGGCCTATGAACGGAGACGCAAGGGAAGCAAGTCATCGTGTGTGTGATAGGGACGTCATGAGAGATCTAGAATAGATGGTGTAGATAACAATGTGCGAAATCGAGAATGATTATACATTAGGGAGCTATGCAAAGAGTCACGACATATATGTATACGGGGAAAGAGCTGGGGCGGGTCCGCATGTGGGAGAGATAGAAAGAGGAGAGTGGTGCACAAGGAGACAAAGTGTGCTTGTTTGCAGTGGGGGTGGTGTGTGAGGTGAGTGCGCGAGAACCACATAACTAGGGAGATAGACGTTTGGGGGTGACGTTTTGTGTGTATGGGAAATATACACTCTACATAGTGTGTGTGCTTGGGTAAGAGAGATAGCGGGAGACCTAGAGAGTGAGGGAAGAGATGTGTGCATGCCCGAGAGACAAAGTGATAGAGACCTATGTTGGGGTCCGGACTTTACAAGAGAGAGGAGTGTTAATGTGCTCGTGTGTTGGTGTTTGGGGGAGAGAACGACTTCTCTCTCTCTGTGTGTGTTTGTGTGTGTGTGTGTGGTGGGGGGGATGACTTCAGATAAAGAGTGAGGTGTCTATATTTGAGGGACTGTAGCGTAATTGAGATATTGTGCACTCATGGTTGGTCAATTTGTTTCACAGTTTGTACTATGAGATAACGACACTTTTGGACATGCGTGATATACCTTGATGTACCAGAATTACAAACCTAAGATTGGAATTTTGGAATTCGACTCCATCATTAGCTTTTGTAATTCATTTAAACGGAGGTACATTTTTAAGCCGGGATTTCGTGATTTCAAATTCATATATCAAACCTAGAGATATACACATACGAGCATGTTCAAACTTTATAATCATCCACTTTATTCATACACATACACATTTTTGCTTTTGTCATCATATTTAGGATAAACACATTTGGAATTTCATTTGAATTGGACCGTATGATGGTATTTGCTTGTACTAACTCAATGATCCATATTTGAATTGAATGGACAATCTAGGTTTCGAGTTGGAGACATTGATTTTCAAAACTTGCACATTTTTTTGCGTGCAAAACAAACAAATTGTCGGCCATGATATCATAGTCGGCCGTACGAGAGCAGAATACTTATAATTTTAGGCGCCAAAAGCTTTCAAACTTCCCGCTCACATCGAAATATCACGCGCCCGAAAGTTTAGCCCTACGATATTCCTGTTTTACCCCTGCCACATGAACGGAAAAGGGCTACTTTGGTAACTCCATTGTTTTCCCCTCTTTGCCCCCA
>NC_053023.1:40413580-40425737 GCF_003073215.2 Triticum urartu | reverse complement strand
ACACCTCAAGAACACGAGAGAGAGAGAGAGAGATCAAACACATAGCTACTGGTACATACCCTCAGCCCCGAGGGAGAACTACTCCCTCCTCGTCATGGAGAGCACCGGGATGATGAAGATGGCCACCGGAGAGGGATTGCCCCCTCCGGCAGGGTGCCGGAACGGGTCTAGATTGGTTTTCGGTGGCTACGGAGGCTTCTGGCGGCGGAACTCCCGATCTATTGTGCTCCCCGAAGTTTTTAGGGTATATGGGTATATAGGAGGAAGAAGTACGTCGGTGGATCGGGCTGTCCACGAGGCGGGGCGCGCCAGGGGGTGGGCGCGCCCCCACCCTCGTGGGCAGCCCGGGACTCTCCTGGTCCACTCCGATACTCCGTGGGATTCTTCTGGTCCAAAAATAAGTTCCGTGAAGTTTCAGGTCAATTGGACTCCGTTTGATTTTCCTTTTCTGCGATACTCTAAAACAAGGAAAAAAACAGAAACTGGCACTGGGCTCTAGGTTAATAGGTTAGTCCCAAAAATCATATAAAATAGCATATAAATGCATATAAAACATCCAAGGTTGATAATATAATAGCATGGAACAATCAAAAATTATAGATACGTTGGAGACGTATCAAGAGTCACTACATGCTTAGTTGCGTTAAGGTCGACCATCGCAATGGCAACTCATGACAACTGCACATGTATCTTGCATACCGTTCCCTTGGTGACCATGGTAGATAATCTGGATCATCCGCTGTCGACCCTAACACGTTCAACAACTCATTGGGCTGCACCCACAAAATCATTCACTCTGGAGGTTGTAAGTCCTAACCTCCGACACGTGTAGCAAGACAATGTGCAGTGCAAGAAACAGCACATACTACGAGCGGCTAGAATAGCCCAAGTTGTGAGCCGAGGACAACAGCCTGATGCGAGCGGTGATGGACGATGCTTGGTTTTGGGTTCATTTACAGCGCGACGGGGTGGGGACCATAGCAATGTTGTTGCAAAACGACTAGCACGTTAGGTCTCTTAGGACTTAGAGTTCTGCTACTTGCACGCCGGCGAGCTATTGTGCGTGAATGAGGCACCCCGCAGATTCAAGATCAAAGTCCCTACCACTCCTCGCCACATCGCCGACAGAGGATCACTTACACTCGATGAGGATAGAGGAAGAGCCGAGTCGAATATTTTGGTCCGACTAGGGGCTGTGGGTGTAGACAATCGTATTGTCCTAGTTCTAGACTCAACAACGGTCAAGGACTTCATCAAGAGGGATCCTAAGCGGTTGATTACCAACTTGTAACACCCACGATGCGGCTATATCTCCCACGTGTCGGAGCACGACTTAGAGGCATAACCGCATAGTAGGCATGTCGCAAGAGGGGTAATCTTTACACATCCCATGTACTGAATAAGAAAGGGATAAAGAGTTGGCTTACAATCGCCACTTCACACAATACATATATAATCATACATCATCCAGAATACAATCAAGGTCCGACTACGGAACCAAAATAAAGAAAGACAACCCAAATGCTAGATCCCCGATCGTCCCAACTAGGGCTCCACTACTGATCAAGAAGAAACATACACAAAAACAAACGACCTTCATCGACAAAAAAAAAAACCAAAAACAAAACAAAAAAAAACCACACAAAAAAGACAAAAAAACCAACACAAAAACTCTCAGATGAATACATAAGCTCGACTACACACACGAAGACATAGTAAGCGCCGATCCTCGTCGAACTACACATCTGCGAGTTCGGATAGCGTCCATAACACTAGCATATGACACTTGCATCTGTTGGAAGTATCCGTGAGTCACAAGGACTCAGCAATCTCACACCCACAAGATCAAGACTATTTAAGCTTAAGGGTAGGAAAGGGGTAGTGAGGTGGAGCTGCAGCAAGCACTAGCTTATATGGTGGCTAACATACGCAAATGAGAGCCAGAAGAGAAGCAACGCACGGTCGAGAAGTTGTAAGTGATCAAGAAGTGATCCTGAAGCTACTTATGTTCAAGCATAACACAAGACCGTGTTCTCTTCTCGGACTCTGCCGAAAGATACCATCACGGCTGCACACGCGGTTGTTTCATTTTAATTAAGTTAAGTGTCAAGTTCTCTATAACCGGATATTAACAAATTCCATCTGCCCATAACCGCGGGCATGGCTTTCGAAAGTTCAAACCCTGCAGGGGTGTCCCAACTTAGCCCATCACAAGCTCTCACGGTCAACAAAGGATATTCCTTCTCCCAGGGAAGACCCGATCAGTCTCGGAATCCCGTTTACAAGACATTTCGACAATGGTAAAACAAGACCAGCAAAGCCGCCCGAATGTGCCGACAAATCCCGATAGGAGCTGCACATATCTCGTTATAAGGGCACACCGGATTATCCAAGCTTCGGTAGGCCAGCCCAGAGTTGCCCCTGGTGGCCACCGGCGGCTGACAGGTTGGACCAACACTCAGAGGAGCACTGGCTCGGGGGTTTAAAATAAAGATGACCCTTGAGTCCGCGGAACCCAAGGGAAAAGGCTTAGGTGGCAAATGGTAAAACCAAGGTTGGGCCTTGCTGGAGGAGTTTTATTCAAGGCGAACTGTCAAGGGGTTCCCATAACACCCAACCACGCAAGGAACGCAAAATCAAGGAACATAACACCGGTATGACGGAAACTAGGGCGGCAAGAGTGGAACAAAACACCAGGCATAAGGCCGAGCCTTCCACCCTTTACCAAGTATATAAATGCATTAAAGTAAATAAGAGATAATAATGATATCCCAACGATATCCATGTTCCAACATGGAACGAACTTCAACTTCACCTGCAACTAGCAACACTATAAGAGGGGCTGAGCAAAGGGGTAACATAGCCAAACAACGGTTTGCTAGGAAAGGTGGGTTAGAGGCTTGACATGGCAATATGGGAGGCATGATATAGCAAGTGGTAGGTAGCGCGACATAGCAATAGAGCGAACAACTAGCAAGCAAAGATAGAAGTGATTTCGAGGGTATGTTCATCTTGCCTGCAAAGTTCTCAGAGTTGACGAAAGTTTGATCCTCGTTAGCGTACTCAACAGGTTCCTCGATCACATACTCGTCTCCCGGCTCTACCCAAGGCAAGAACACAAGCAAAGGACCAACAATCAATCACGGTGCAATGCACAAACAACATGATGCAAAACATGGCATGACATGCGGGATGTGATATGCAATGCATATGCGTGCTTCGGAAGAGGAAGAATGAACAAGGCATGAACTTGGAAAACCAAGTGTGCCGTTGGAAAGATGAGATGATTTCGGTCGAAATTGATATAAAGATCACCAGAATCGGATGCACTGTTTGCAAATGGCAAGCAAAACAAGAATGGCACAATTCTACTATTAACAGCACGATACCACCTAGAATGGAACAAGAAACTAAGCTACTGCACTCCAATATAGCAACAAGGCATATGGCAGTGATGTACTCAAGATGCTTGACAAAACATGAACACTGAGCTATGGCTAAATCACAAAAGAGCAGGTTCAAACAAGCATGACAAAAGTGCAAAAGATATCAGCATCACAGACTTAGTGAAAATACTAACATGCCAGAAATAACATCTGGAAGCCATGTTTAGAGCAAGCAAACAACATGCTACATGCACATATCATAGCAAAAAAGGCATGGCATGAAAATACTAAATGCATAGAACAAAAGTACCTTAGTGATCATGAGCCAAAAAGGCACAGAAGATATGATGGCACCCATGTAAACATAGCAAGTTTTATTAACAGTTTCAGACTTAGCAGAAAACAGAGCATGGCAAAAACAGAATTATGAAGGCAACTTTACGAGCTCAAATCACTCATCACAAGGCATTGCATGACAAGACAAGCATATCTACAGCAAGATGACATGTTGATGAAGCTAACCATGGCAAGAGCAAGTTCATAGCATGCATGGAGCAACTACAACAACCATGGCAAAATTGATTAACATGTAAACAATCTGCCATGAACATTTTATAGCAAACCTAGAGCACGATTAAGACATGCTAGGGCACTCCATAATTGCAAACAGGGGCATGGATGGATAGAGCATAACCATATGTTCAAAACAACCTTAATTAAGATACTCAAAACAAGCATGGATCTCATTGTAGCATCAAGTTTACATGGCATAAAAATAACAGCAGTCACAAGACTTAGCAAAATTCTAAGTCCCTGAAATCAGCAATATCACGAAGGCTACTTTGCATGCTTGTGCTAGTCACCACATAGATCACAAAAATACATGGCAAGAACCTCTGTAAAAATGGCATGGCATAGATCAAAATACATGCAGAGCTCATGCCCATATGAAGCACACAACAAATGTGACAAAAATGACAAATCATCATACTCTGATAAGTAACAACACCTAACAATTTATAGCACTCTTTCATCAATGATTTGGGCATCAAGATGGACTCAAACAAGCATGCCACGATGGAAAGAAATGACGAGCATCTCACAGTAAACATTTTGATATCTCATGCGCATGAAACGGAGCTACGGTCATGGAGATATGGCATGATGAATAGTGCATGAAAATAACAGGGAGCTCCGGGACTTAGTGGAATCTCACCCTCCAAGAAAGTCAACGGGATAGAGGGATCCAGGACGGCGGGCGGCATTTGGTTGACGGGGGTGGTGGATCTCGTCCACCCCGCTGACGGCTAGCGTCCAGCTACCGGAGAGCTGGCGGAGGATGCGGGCGAACGTGGCGTGACGGTGGAGTGCGGCGTGCTCCGGCGGGCGGTCGGCGAGCTTCGGCCGGCAGCGCGCGGGGGCACGTGGTGGAGGTGAGAGTGGGCCGGCGTGGGGCGGCGCGGCGGGCGGACGGGAGAAACGAGCGGGCAGCGGGGCGACGCGCGGGTGCGGGAGGGCGGAGAGACGCGGGCCGCGGAGGGCCAGACCCGGGCCCGAGCGGGCTGCGGCGGTGGCCGCCGGCTGGTGCCATGTGGACGCCTCGCCGCGTTGGCTGCGGGCGGCGGCGGATGCTTCCGGCTCCTCCAGACGTGTCCCGGCGGCGAAGGGGAGCGGTTGCTAGGGTTTTCGCCCAAAAAATTGGACGGGGTGCGCATATTTTTAGGTAGGAGGAGGTAGGAGTGTCCAAATGGAGTGTAGTTTTCGACCACGCGATCGTGATCCGACGACAGAGGACAAGGGATTGGTTTGGATGGGTTATTGGGCCGTTTTGGAGGGGTGTTTGGCTGCAACACACACGAGGCCTTTGCGGTTCCCCGGTTAACCGTTGGAGTATCAAATGGACTCCAAGTGGCACGAAATTTGACAGGCGGTTGTAACACCCACGATGCGGCTATATCTCCCACGTGTCGGATCACGACTTAGAGGCATAACCGCAATTGTAGGCATGTCGCAAGAGGGGTAATCTTTACACATCCCATGTACTGAATAAGAAAATAGATACAAGAGTTGGCTTACAATCGCCACTTCACACAATACATAAATATAGCATTACAACATCCAGAATACAATCAAGGTCCGACTACGGAACCAAAATAAAGACAACCCCAAATGCGATAGATCCCCGATCTCCCCAACTGGGCTCCACTACGGATCGTCTGGAAAGGAAACATAGTAACGTCCTAAATCCTCGTCGAACTCCCACTTGAGTTCGGCCGCATCCCCTGTAATGGCATCATCGGCACCTGCATCTGGTTTTGGAAGTAATCTGTGAGTCATGGGAGTCAGCAATCTCACACACTCGCGATCAATAACTATTTAAGCTTATGGGTAGGAAAAGGTAGTGAGGTGGAGCTGCAGCAAGAACTAGCATATATGGTGGCTAACTTACGCAAATGAGAGCGAGAAGAGAAAGCAAAGCACGGCGAGAAGCTACAAAGATCAAGAAGTGATCCTGAAAACTACCTACGTTCAAGCATAACACGAGACCGTGTTCTCTTCGCGGACTCCGCCGAAAAGGAGACCAATCATGGCTACACACGCTGTTGATTCATTTTAATTAAGATTACGTGTCAAGTTTTCTACAACCGGACATTAACAAATTCCCATCTTCCCATAACCGCGGGCACGGCTTTCGAAAGTTCAAAACCCGTAGGGTGTCCCAACTTAGCCCATCACAAGATCTCACGGTCAACGAAGGATATTCCTTCTCCCAGGATGACTCCGATCAAGACTCGGAATCCCGGTTACAAGACATCTCGACAATGGTAAAACAAGACTAGCAAAGCCACCCGAATGTTCCGACAAATCCCGATAGGAGCTGCACATATCTCGTTCTCAGGGCACACCGGATTGTCCAAACTTCCGGTAGGCCAACCCAGAGTTGCCCCTGGTGGCCACCGACGGCTGACAAGTTTGGACCAACACTCAGAGGAGCACTGGCCCTGGGATTTTAAAATAAAGATGACCCATGAGTCCACGGAACCAAGGGAAAAAGGCTTTAGGTGGCAAATGGTAAAACCAAGGTTGGGCCTTGCTAGAGGAGTTTTATTCAAGGGCGAACTGTCAAGGGGTTCCCATTATAACCCAATCCGCGTAAGGAACGCAAAATCAAGGAACATAACACGGTATGACGGAAACTAGGGCGGCAAGAGTGGAACAAAACACCAGGCATAAGGCTGAGCCTTCCACCCTTTACCAAGTATATAGGTGCATTAAAGTAAACAAGATATAATAATGATATCCCAACAATAAAAATGTTCCAACAAGGAACAAACTCCAATCTTCACCTGCAACTAACAACGCTATAAGAGGGGCTGAGCAAAGCGGTAACATAGCCAAACAATGGTTTGCGTAGGACAAGGTGGGTTAGAGGTTTGATGGCAATATGGGGGACATGATAAGGCAAGTGGTAGGTATCGCGGCATAGGCATAGCAATATGAGTGGAGCAACTAGCAAGCAAAGATAGAAGTGATTTCGAGGGTATGGTCATCTTGCCTGCAAAGTTCTCCGAGTTGACGTAAGCTTGATCCTTAAAGCGTACTCAACTGGTTCCTCGCATCAACGACTCTCTCCCGGCTCTACCCAAAGCAAGAACGCAAGCAAAGAAAAACACAATCAACCACGGTGCAATGTGCAAGCAACATGATGCAAAACATGGTATGATATGCAGGATGTAATATGCAATGCATATGTGTGCTTCCGGAAGGAAAAGATTGAACCAGGCCTCAACTTGGCAAACCAAGAGTGCCGCTGGAAATATGAGTTGATTTCAGTCGAAATCGATATAAAGATCACAGGAATCGGATGCATGTTTGCAAATGGCAAACAAAACAAGAATGGCACGATTCTGCTGATTATCAACACGATGCCATCTAAAATGCAACAAGACACTAATCTACTGCATCTCTAACAGCATAGAAACAAAGCACATGGCAGTGATCTACTCAAGATGCTTGACAAAAGATGAACACTGAGCTACGGCTAAATCACACAATAGCAGGTTCAAACAAGCATGGCGAAAGTGCAAAAGATATCAGCTACACAGACTTAGTGAAAATTAACAACATGTTAGGAATTAACATCAGGAAGCAATGTTTAGAGCAAGATAACAACATGCTACAGGAGCATATCATGGAAAAAGCAAAGCATGGCATGAATCTACTCAAAGCATATAACAAAATTCCTTACTGACCATAAGCCAAAAGGGCAAGAAAATATGATGGCACCCATTGAGGGAGTCTGGATTAGGGGGTGTCCGGATAGCCGGACTATACCTTCGGCCGGACTCCTGGACTATGAAGATACAAGATTGAAGACTTCGTCCCGTGTCCGGAAGGGACTTTCCTTGGCGTGGAAGGCAAGCTTGGCGATACGGATATGTAGATCTCCTACCATTGTAACCGACTCTGTGTAACCCTAGCCCTCTCCGGTGTCTATATAAACCGGAGGGTTTTAGTCCGTAGGACGAACAACAATCATACCATAGGCTAGCTTCTAGGGTTTAGCCTCCTTGATCTCGTGGTAGATCTACTCTTGTACTACCCATATCATCAATATTAATCAAGCAGGAGTAGGGTTTTACCTCCATCGAGAGGGCCCGAACCTGGGTAAAAACATCGTGTCCGTCTCCTGTTACCATCCGCCTAGACGCACAGTTCGGGACCCCCTACCCGAGATCCGCCGGTTTTGACACCGACATTGGTGCTTTCATTGAGAGTTCCTCTGTGTCGTCACTTTTAGGCCCGATGGCTCCCCGATCATCAACGATGATGCGATCCAGGGTGAGACTTTTCTCCCCGGACAGATCTTCGTATTTGGCGGCTTTGCACTGCGGGCCAATTCGCTTGGCCATCTGGAGTAGATCGAAAGCTACGCCCCTGGCCGTCAGGTCAGATTTGGAAGTTTAAACTACACCGGCCGACCTCGCGGAGACTTGATCTTCGACGGATTCGAGCCGCAGCCGAGCCGCCGCACTGTCACGATGGGCATGATCTAGCTCTGCCGCCGAACAGTGCCCTGGAGGCCGCACCCGCATCAGCTCCGACCCTTAATTCGGAGCCAACTGCGCCAATCGAGGATGGGTGGTTGGACACCGCCTCGGGGGCTGCAATCTCTACGGCGATCGAGCCGAACACCAGCCCTATTCTCTGCGAAGCCCGTGACTCCAAGGAGCCGGACTCCTCTCCAGACTCCGAGCCCTCCGCCCCTCGATCGAACCCGATTGGGCGCCGATCATGGAGTTCACCCGCCGCGGACATCTTTCAGCACTCGCCCTTCGGCGATATTCTGAATTCACTAAAGTCTCTCTCTTTATCAGGAGAGCCCTGGCCGGACTATGGTCACAAGGTTGGGATGCGGATGATGAAGAAATTCAAAGCCCACCCACCACCCACTTCGTAGCCACTGTCGATAATTTAACGTGCTCGACTTCGACTCCGAAGACATCGACGGTATGGACGACGATGTAGGAGATGAACATGAACCAACGCCTATAAGGCACTGGACAGCCACCTCATCTCATGATGTATACATGGTGGACACACCCAAAGGAAGCGACGACGAGGAACACAGGGATGCAACGAGGGATCGTTCACTCGAAAAGCAATCAAAGCGGCGACGTAAGCGCCGCTCCAAGCCCCGCCTCGACAGAGACAGCAGCCATACAGACCCAGCCATAGAGCAGGACGAGCCGGCGGACGACGAACATGCCTTCGAGCAACCGTCCGAACAGGGCAACTTGGATAAACAAACCGAACACCCCGTCCCCGGCGAAAACAACAGTCCGGACGACCTTACGCCGGATAGGCTCATGGAGCAGAAGAACCTCCACAAAAGGCTCGTCGCCACTGCGCGTAGCCTGAAAAAGCAGAAGCGGAAGCTCAAAACTGCGGAAGATGCACTCAGAATCAGATGGAGCAAAGTACGCAACACCGCAGACAAATATGGCGGCAGTCGCCGCACAAAAAGCTATCCAAAGCGAAAGCTACTGCCTGAATTTGACGAGGAGGCCTTAGAGCCCCCGCAGTCAAAAAATAGGAAAGCCACCCGGTCGGATAGACGACCGCATGGCCAGCATGGAGCGGCAAGCGGCCGCACACAAGCCGGCACGCGATCCACCAAAGGATCCGCATCAAAAAGATGGCCCAGCCAGATCTATCTACGGGCCAAGAAAGCAAGCTCTAGTAAGCAATGCAACACAACAAATATCCGAACATCACGGCACACCCAAATACAGGGGTGCCGCACACCCCCTATGTTTCACCGATGAGGTGCTGGACCATGAATTTCCAGCAGGATTCAAGCCCGTAAACATAGAGGCGTACGACGGAACAACAGACCCTGGGGTCTGGATCGAGGATTATATCCTCCACATACACATGGCCAGAGGAGATGACCTCCACGCCATAAAATACTTACCCCTCAAGCTTAAAGGGCCACCCGGCATTGGCTCAAAAGCCTTCCCGAAAACACCATTGGAAGTTGGGAAGAGCTTGAGGATGCTTTCCGGGCAAATTTTCAAGGGACCTATGTCCGCCCTCCGGATGCAGACGATCTCAGTCACATAACTCAACAGCCCGGAGAGTCAGCCCGGAAATTCTGGAACAGATTTCTTACTAAAAAGAATCAGATAGTCGACTGTCCGGACGCCGAAGCCCTAGCAGCTTTTAAGCATAACGTTCGAGACGAATGGCTCGCCAGACACCTCGGCCAAGAAAAGCCAAGAACAATGGCCGCATTAACAAGCCTCATGACCCGCTTTTGCGCAGGAGAGGACAGCTGGTTGGCAAGATGTAGCACCAGCGACCCAAGTACATCCGAAGTTAGGGATGGAAACGGAAAACCCCGACGCAGCAAGGACCAGCGCCGGAATAAGGGAAACAGCCCAAAGAGCACGGCGGTCAACGCCGGATTCAAAAGCTCGCGGCAGAATCAGAGAAAGCCGCCCCTCAAGGATAACAGGGACGAGCTATCCAACTTAAACAAAATCTTGGACAAGATATGTCAAATACACAGTACTCCCGGGAAGCCTGCGAACCATACCCACAGAGATTGTTGGGTTTTCAAGCAATCCGGCAAACTCAACGCCGAACACAAGGGGCTCGACACACCAAGTGAGGACGACGACGAACCCCACAAGCAGAGCACCAGGAAACAAAAGGATTTCCCACAAGAAGTCAAAACAGTAAACTTACTTCACGTGACGAACAGAATGGCGCCAACAGAGATACGCGCCATACGGCCTATCCCAAAGGAGTCTCGCCAATGGTTGTTAAAACCGATCACCTTCGACCATCAGGATTACTCTAGAAGTATCCGGAACGCAGGCTGGACTGCCTTGGTATTAGATCCAATAATCGGCGGACTCCACTTTACAAATGTCCTGATGGACGGCGGCAGTGGTCTAAACCTGTTATACCAGGACACAATCCGCAACATGGGGATAGACCCAACAAAAATTCGCCATAGCAAAACCTCCTTTCAAGGGGTAACGCCAGGCCCGGATGCCCGTTGCATGGGTTCTCTCCGGCTAGAAGTTATGTTCGGCTCCCCCGATAACTTCCGTCGCGAACAGCTAACTTTCCACATCGCCCCATTCTCAAGTAGCTATCAAGCACTGCTGGGGACGCGAAGCTTTCGCCCGCTTTAACGCAATACCGCATTATGCATCTCTTACGCTTAAGATGCCCGGTCCACGAGGCATCATCTCATTAAAGGGAAAACATTGAGTGTTCCTCCCGCGCGGAAGACAGTGCGGCTGCCTTGACAGCCCCACAATAAAGCGGCTTCACCAGCCAAAGCACCTAAACAGGTCGTCAAGACCACGGACACGGCTAGACGAGTCCGGCATAAACATACAATTGATAAAGGCTTAATAGCCGTATACCCCTGTACTAGGGGCTCCGCGCATATAAAACAAGAGACAATAAAGCTCAATTTTACCCATTTCGATTTATACTTTGTTTATTTAGTATAACTCATGTTCGGCACGATCTTTCCTTAACTAAGTTCCTCTCTTTTACAGATGAACACCGTGCTACGCCCGTCCAGGATACGGCACAAAGGAGACACAGGCGCAGACGTGCAGCAGGGACCCGTTCCAAGGATTCTTTTCAGATTAAGACCCTGCGTAAACCTTTTTTACTGTCTCTTGTTGATACACATCCCCTGGTTTCTTGGTATAACCAAGGAGGAGGCTGGCGTTTTGGCATGTGGCCACGTCAGAGTTTTGCGCGTACCTGGACACTAGGGGCTTATTACTAAGGGCGTTATCCCGCCCGCCCTCATAAAGACCGAATACCTTAGGGAGTGTTCGGCGTCGCGAGTTTGGCCTTATATGCATCAGCTCCGAATCATGTCTTTGGTCAAATGTTGGGTTTGCCCGGCTCCTGTGTTTTGCTACCTTACGTTCCGCTCTATCGGCTAAGGCGGCACCAGGAGAACTACTGCGATTGTGCCCCGGTTCGGCCAGGCGAGCACCTCAGTAGAGAAAGCCGAAAACTGACTGTCATGATATAGCGTGAGACTGGTCAACCACTCGATGACTTACCGGAATCTTTAGGATTCCTCCGCATTAACGAAGGGCCGCTTCCCGGCCAGGCACATACGCGCCCCGAGTTCGGGCGAGCGCAGGCGCCACCAGGGGCTATATAAGTAGCCTCACTGTCAAACTCCTATGGCTAAGTGAAAGTGATAAAGCATCATAGTTCAT
>NC_053023.1:40351529-40412580 GCF_003073215.2 Triticum urartu | reverse complement strand
TGGTTGCGATTATGATCGCATTTGTTTTCGCATTGAAATGTTTTACATAGTTTCAATGTATGGTTTAATTAATTAGATGCTCTGGAGAGCTATATGTTGTTAGATGAGAACTATTTATGCACTTTGGTTTTAATGTGATGATGAACTTCTATTAATTTGGACACTTAATTATATATAATGCATGCAGATGAACCGGCAATGGATGTACGGTGACAGACACACCCGCGAGTACATTAAGGGCGTGCATGAGTTTCTCGATGCGGCTGAGGCAAACAAGCAGAATGGTTTTATGTGTTGTCCATGCACTGAATGTGGGAATACAAGGTCTTACTCTAACCGGAAAATCCTTCACTCCCACCTGCTTTACAAGGGTTTCATGCCACACTATAATGTTTGGACGAGGCATGGAGAAATAGGGGTTATGATGGAAGACGGCGAAGAAGAAGAGTACGATGACAACTATGTGCCCCCTGAATACGGTGATGCTGCAACGGGGGGAGCTGGTGAAGATCAAGAGGAACCAGACGATGTGCCCAATGATGCTGCCACGGGTGACACTGCTGAAGATCAAGAGGAACCAGACGATGTGCCCGATGATGATGATCTCCGCCGGGTCATTGTCGATGCAAGGACGCAATGCATTAGTCAAAAGGAGAAGCTGAAGTTCGATCGCATGTTAGAGGATCACAAAAAAGGGTTATACCCCAATTGCGAAGATGGCAACAACAAGCTCGGTACCGTACTGGAATTGCTGCAGTGGAAGGCAGAGAATGCTGTGGCTGACAAAGGATTTGAGAGGCTACTGAAAATATTGAAGAAGAAGCTTCCAAAGGATAACGAATTTCCCGACAGTACATACGCAGCAAAGAAGGTCGTATGCCCTCTAGGATTGGAGGTGGAGAAGATACATGCATGCCCTAATGACTGCATCCTCTACCGCGGTGCATACAAGGATCTGAACGCATGCCCGGTATGCGGTGCGTTGCGGTATAAGATCAGACGAGATGACCCTAGTGATGTTGACGGCGAGGCCCTCAGGAAGAGGGTTCCTGCGAAGGTGATGTGATATGCTCCTATAATACCACGGTTGAAACGTCTGTTCAGAAACGAAGAGCATGCCAAGTTGATGCGATGGCACAGTGAGAACCGAAAGAAAGATGGGAAGTTGAGAGCACCCGCTGACGGGTCGCAGTGGAGAAAAATCGAGAGAAAGTACTGGGATGAGTTTGCAAAGGACCCAAGGAATGTATGGTTTTCTTTAAGCGCGGATGGCATTAATCCTTTCGGGGAGCAGAGCAGCAATCACAGCACCTAGCCCGTGACTCTATGTATGTATAACCTTCCTCCTTGGATGTGCATGAAGCGGAAGTTCATTATGATGCCAGTTCTCATCCAAGGCCCTAAGCAACCCGGCAACGAAATTGATGTGTACCTAAGGCCATTCGTTGAAGAACTTTTACAGCTGTGGAATGGAAACGGTGTACGTACGTGGGATGAGCACAGACAGGAGGAATTTAACCTTAAGGCGTTGCTGTTCATGACCATCAATGATTGGCCCGCTCTCAGTAACCTTTCAGGACAGACAAACAAAGGATACCACGCATGCACGCACTGTTTAGATGACACTGAAAGTATATACCTGGAAAAATGCAGGAAGAATGTGTACCTGGGCCATCGTCGATTTCTTTCGACCAACCATCAATGTCGAAAGAAAGGCAAGCATTTCAAAGGCGAGGCAGATCACCGGAAGAAGCCCGCCATGCGCACCGGTGATCACGTGCTTGCTATGGTCAATGATTTACACTACGTAATCTTTGGAAAGGGTCCCGGTGGACTAGCTATTTCGAATGACGCTGAGGGACACGCACCCATGTGGAAGAAGAAATCTATATTTTGGGACCTACCCTACTGGAAAGACCTAGAGGTCCGCTCCTCAATCGACGTGATGCACGTGACGAAGAACCTTTGCGTGAACCTGCTAGGCTTCTTGGGCGTGTATGGGAAGACAAAAGATACACCCGAGGCACGAGAGGACCTGCAACGTTTGCGCGAAAAAGACGGCATGCCTCCGAAGCAGTATAAAGGTCTTGCTAGCTACGCTCTTACGAAAGAAGAGAAAGAAATCTTATTTGAATGCCTGCTCAGTATGAAGGTCACGACTGGCTTCTCGTCGAATATAAAGGGAATAATAAATATGCTAGAGAAAAAGTTTCAGAACCTAAAGTCTCATGACTGCCACGTGATTATGACGCAACTGCTTCTGGTTGCATTGAGGGGGCTTCTACCGGAAAACGTCCGATTAGCCATTGTGAAGCTATGTGCATTCCTCAATGCAATCTCTCAGAAGGTGATCGATCCAGAAATCGTACCAAGGCTAAGGAGTGATGTGGCGCAATGTCTTGTCAGTTTCGAGCCGGTGTTCCCACCATCCTTCTTCAATATCATGACGCACGTCCTAGTTCATCTAGTCGACGAGATTGTCATCCTGGTGCCCGTATTTCTACACAATATGTTCCCCTTTGAGAGGTTCATGGGAGTCCTAAAGAAATATGTCTGTAACCGCGCTAGGCCAGAAGGAAGCATCTCCATGGGCCATCAAACAGAGGATGTTATCGGGTTTTGTGTTGACTTCATTCCTGGCCTTAACAAGATAGGTCTCCCTAAATCGCGGTATGAGGAGAGACTGACTGGAAAAGGCACTCTTGGAAGAGACTCAATAATATGCAGGGACGGATATTCCTGGTCTCAAGCACACTACACATTTCTACAGAACTCTACCTTGGTGACCCCGTATGTCGATGAACACAAGAACAGTCTGCGCTCCAAACACCCGGAGCAGTGCGGCGACTGGATTACATGTGAACACATCAGGACTTTCAGCAGTGGTTGGAAACACGTCTCAGAGGTGACAACACTGTTTGTGATGAGTTGTACTTGTTTTCCAGGGGACCATCTTTGACTGTATTGACTTACAAAGGATACGAGATAAATGGGAATACATTTTACACGATCGCCCAAGATCAAAAGAGCACCAACCAAAACAGCGGTGTCCGCTTTGATGCAGCAACCGAGAGCGGAAAGGACACATATTATGGTTACATAGTGGACATATGGGAACTTGACTACGGACTTGATTTTAAGGTCCCTTTGTTTAAGTGCAAATGGGTCAATCTGTTAGGCGGCGGGGTACAGGTAGACTCACAATACGGAATGACAACAGTGGATCTGAAAAATCTTGGGTACACTGATGAACCGTTCGTCCTAGCCAATGATGTGGCACAGGTTATCTATGTGAAGGACATGTCTACCAAACCGAGAAAAAGAAAAGATAAGGAAGTGAATACATCATACGATGAGCCAAAGCACAACATAGTTCTTTCAGGAAAAGGGACATCCCGGGAGTGGACAGCAAGACAGACATGTCTGAAGATTATGAAAAGTTTCTTGAAATTCCTCCCTTCAATGTCAAGGCTGACCCAAGCATCCTGATAAACAATGAAGATTATCCATGGTTACGGCGCAATAAGCAAATGACACAAGCGAAGAAAAAGTGAAGACTTTCTCCCGCAACTATTATGATGATACCATGCCAAATTTGTAACAGACGAACATGCTACCATTGTCCGTTTTGTACATGCACATGCTATGTGGGTGAAATTATGATACCATCCCAACTTTCAACTTTTTCAGAGTTCATTTGAAATGCTTTCATGTCTTATGGTTCGAAACTTTGATACTTCGAAAGTGATTGTCCATTTTGTACACGAAGTGCATCAAGTTTTTGTCATAACCCTCTCTACTTTTTGGAACATGCTATGTGGGTGAAATGATGATACCATGCCAACTTTCAACCTTTTCAGAGTTCATTTTGAAATGCTTTCCAATTTCAGAGTCATTTAGCTCAAAAAATGAATTAATAGCAAACAGAATGAACTACAAAACTTTTATGAAAATAAAAACAATCAATTAAAATATTATGTTATGATCAACTAAAATAAAACTATAATATTCTTCAATAGCAAAAAGAATATAATTTTTGTGACCTAAAATCAAACTATAAGTATTTAATTGTAAGTATAAATAAAAAATAAATAGCAAAGAAGAAAAAAATCTATTTTTATAGTAAAGTTATTCATAAACTAATGATTCACACAAATTTTTAAAAATTCAAATTTAAACTATTCAAAATTTAAAACTAATGGCACTAACAGAAAGTTTATAATTTTTGTGACCTAAAATCAAAAAGAAATCACTAAAAAACAATAAGTATTTAGTTGTAAGTATAAATAAAAAATAAATAGAAAAAAAATTCTATTTTTATAGTAAAGTTATTCATAAACTAGTGATTCACACAAATTTTTAAAAATTCAAATTTAAACTATTCAAAATTTAAGTAGAAATAAAAAAATAAAAAACCAAAAAAATGTAGAAATAAATAAGAAAAAACCAAAAAAAATGCCACCTACTGGGCCTCCATGGCCTGAATACGACTAGAAACCCTACATGGGCCAGGATTCAGGCCCGCAGAGGCCCAATAGGCCCACAGGCAGTAACAAGTTTAGGCCCGAAAGCCTGCATTAGAGAGGAGTTCGAATGGGGAGGCACAACAGCGCTTATAAACTAGTGCCGGCGCCCTTCAGCTAGCGATGTGGGACTAAACTTTTGGGTGCGGGGAAGCAAAGGCCATTGGTCCCGGTTGGTAGCACCAACCGGGACTAAAGGCCGCATTGGTCCTGGTTCGTGGCACCAACCGGGACTAATGCACCCCTTTAGTCCCGGTTGGTGCCACCAACCGGGACCAATGGCCTTCGCTTCCCGCCCTTTGGGCTGCTGAAAATTGGTCTTTGGTCCCGGTTGGTGGCACCAACCGGGACTAAAGGGGTGCATTAGTCCCGGTTGGTGCCACGAACCGGGACCAAAGGCCTGGCTATATATACAACACTTGTCAAAATTTTCATTCAGTTCCTCAACTCCCCGCCGCCGACGCCACCCTCTGCCCCGACGCCCTGCTCCTCATCGTCGTCCCCCCGTCGCCACCCGCGCCCCGCGTCGCCCCGACGCCGTCGCCGCCGCCCTCGACGCCATCTGCCCCGACGCCCTGCTCCTCGTTGCCGTCGCCCGCGCCCGTCGTCGTCACCCCGTCGCCGCCCGCGCCCCGCGTCGCCCCCACGCCGTCGCTGCCCCGCGCCGCCCCGACGCCGTCGCCGCCACCCTCGACGCCATCTGCCCCGACGCCGGCGCCGCTCCCCTCTGTGAGCACCTGCCGCCATGCCCCTCTGCCCTGCCAGCGCCACCATGTTTTTTTTCATATGTTGCAATACGTTTTTTATTTTTATTAGTTTATTTTTTTTGTTCATATGTGATGTATATGTGTATGTGGCTATAATGTATATGTGTATGTGACGTATGTGGCTATAATGTATATGTGTATATTCTTTTTAGGTTATTTTCATTTGTAGAATTTTTTTATGTATCTAGGAATATTTTTGTTCATAGATGATAGATGATCAAATGATGAGAGAGGCGGGGAAGAAGGGGAAGAAGAGGGAGAATAAGAGGAAGAAGAATAAAAAGAGGAGAAGAAAGAATAAAGGAGAAGAAGTTCATGAGAGAGGCGAGGAAGAGGGAGAAGAAGAGGAACGAGGGTCGAGGGTCGTCGAGGGGTCGAGGGTCGTCGAGGGGTCGAGGAGTTTTTTTCTCCTCTTCTTCCTCTCCTCTTCTTCTTCCTCTTCTTTTTTTATCAGGAACGAGGGTCGTCGAGGGGTCGAGGGGGGGGACGGCGAACCTTCATGAGAGAGGCGGGGAAGACGGAGAAGAAGAGGAGAGGAAGAAGAGGAAAAAAAGAAGAGGAAGAAGAAGAATAAAAAGAGGAGAAGAAAGAATAGATGAGAAGAACTTCTTCTCCTCTATTCTTTCTTCTCCTCTTTTTATTCTTATTCTTCCTCTTCTTTTTTTTATCGGGAACGAGGGCATGTCGAGAGTGTCGTCGAGCGGTCGAGGGTCGGGAAACTAGGGCTTACCCGAAGAAGGAGAAGAAGAGAAGAGGAAGAAGAGGAGAAAAAAAAGAAAAGGAAAAAAAGAGGAAGAAGAAGAAAAAAAGAGGAGAAGAAGAAGGAATAGAGGAGAAGACTTTGTCAGTTCTTCTTCTCCTCTAGCTATTCCTTTCTTCTTCTCCTCTTTTTTCTTCTTCTTCTTCTTCTTCTTCTTCTTAATTTTTATCGGGGGTTTGAGGGTTCGAGGGGTGGAGGATCCCTGAGGGGTCGAGAGAGGTTTCCTAGTGTCAAAGTATTGAAGAAATCCATGCCTTCATCATTAGCCGGAAGTAACCAGGGCATGTTGGTACGAAGTTCTGCAAAGTTGTTCTGGAATGGAGTCCCGGATAGAATAATCCGCCTTTTGGTACGAATTCAGCAAAGGCCTTCCAAATAGCGATATTCGGAAGGCTCTTTCTGAACTTTGTACCAAAAAGCGAATTATCCTATCTGGGACTCCGTTCCAGAACAACTTTGAAGAGCTTCGTACCATCATACACATGTTACTTTCGCCTAATGATGAATACATGGTTTTGTTGAATCCTTTGACACTAGGCAACCTCCCGACCCCTCGGCGATCCTCTCGAACATGAGAGGAAGAAGAGGGTCATCTAGGGGTCGAGGGTTCCAGGGTCGTCGAGGGTTCGAGGGGTCGAGGATCACCGAGGGGTCGAGAGAGGTTTCCTAGTGTCAAAGTATTGAAGAAATCCATGCCTTCATCATTAGCCGGAAGTAACCAGGGCATGTTGGTACGAAGTTCTGCAAAGTTGTTCTGGAATGGAGTCCCGGATAGAATAATCCGCCTTTTGGTACGAATTCAGCAAAGGCCTTCCAAATAGCGATATTCGGAAGGCTCTGTCTGAACTTTGTACCAAAAAGCGAATTATCCTATCTGGGACTCCGTTCCAGAACAACTTTGAAGAGCTTCGTACCATCATGCACATGTTACTTTTGCCTAATGATGAAGACATGGTTTTGTTGAATCCTTTGACACTAGGCAACCTCCCGACCCCTCGGCGATCCTCTCGACGATGAGAGGAAGAAGAGGGTCGTCTAGGGGTCAAGGGTTCCAGGGTCGTCGAGGGTTCGAGGGGTCGAGGATCGCCGAGGGGTCGAGAGAGGTTTCCTAGTGTCAAAGTATTGAAGAAATCCATGCCTTCATCATTAGCCGGAAGTAAAGGGCATGTTGGTACGAAGTTCTGCAAAGTTGTTCTGGAATGGAGTCCCGGATAGAATAATCCGCCTTTTGGTACGAATTCAGCAATGGCCTTCCAAATAGCGATATTCGGAAGGCTCTTTCAGAACTTTGTACCAAAAAGTGAATTATCCTATCTGGGACTCTGTTCCAGAACAACTTTGAAGAGCTTCGTACCATCATGCACATGTTACTTTCGCCTAATGATGAAGACATGGTTTTGTTGAATCCTTTGACACTAGGCAACCTCCCGACCCCTCGACGATCCTCTCGAACATGAGAGGAAGAAGAGGGTCGTCTAGGGGTCGAGGGTTCGAGGGTTCTTCTCCTCTATTCTTTCTTCTCCTCTTTTTTTCTTCTTCTTCCTCTTTTTTTTATCGAGAACGAGGGTCATCGAGGGACATAGATGTAGTGTCATCGTTGTCGATATATACCCCCTCCCGATAGCTTACTATGATTAGGTAGCTAGTTCTACGTTTGGCACTAATATATCCATCTGTCATGTTTGAATAATAATTGCCATGTTGTAAATATTTGTAGAAACTATGGACACCGCCCTAGACGAAGCAAAAGAAGCGTTGTTGAGGGACATAATCGCAGAAGGAAGTGATGCCATCTCGTTGTTTCTCAACGAAACCGATGGTCTGGAAGGAGAGGGTGAACAAGCTGGCTACGGTGACCTAATGCCGGTGCAAGAATAAGAACATGAGGACGGCTCCGGTGACCCAATGCCGGTGCAAGAAGGAGACTGTGATGATGGCTCCGGTGACCGAACCGAGTCCGGCCAGGTATATATATTAGTTAAGCCTATGCTGACTAGCTGACTGATGCATTCATTGTTTTGGTATGTACACATATTAATTAAGTCTTTGTTCTTTTTTCTAGCCCTCCGGATCGAGCACAACTTCGGTAAAGAGACGAGGCCCGAATAAAAAGTTGAGCTCGGATGAAAAGTTTGAGATCATAGCAACCGTGCCCGACGGCCAACCTATTGAACCCCTCCGGACAAAGAGCGCATTTGTTGCTCAGTGCGGGGTTCTGGTTAGGGACAAGATCCCGATAAGCATCCAGCAATGGTTTAAGCCGGCTACAGAAGACCCTGAGGTCTCTTATGTCAATGATATGAAGAAAAATTATCTTTGGACTGAGCTGAAGTCAAATTTCACCCTACCGCCTGAGGATAATCCAGAGAACCTAGTTAAAGAGAAATTAATCAAGTCTTTTGCTCTGAAGAGGATGGCAGAACTATTCAGGAGGTGGAAGAAAGAGCTGAATAAGTTTGTCGAAAATAATGAGACACCAGAATTCAAGGGCAGATATGAGAAGATCAGAGATCACTGGCCCGCATTTGTGGCCCACAAGACATCGGAAAAGAGTCAGAAGATGTCGGCGACAAACAAGCAAAATGCTGCGAAGAAGAAGCTTCACCATCGCACGGGGTCAGGTGGCTACCTCGTAGCCCGACCTAAGTGGTCCAAGACTGAGAATGATCTGGTTCATAAAGGGATCGAACCAGAGACAATTAACTGGCCAGACCGTTGCCGGACTTGGTTCTTCGGGGCTGGCGGAACCCTGGACCCTGTAATAGGGAAGTGCATTTGGATGAACGATCAAATGGACATACCAGTCACTAAGCTTAAGCAGTATATCAAAGCAGCGCAGGAAGGGATGTTCTTTCCAGACAGAGAGAACGACGAGCTCACAATGGCCCTCGGGAATCCTGAGCACCCTGGACGGACACGAGGCATGCCAGGCTCCATTCCGTGGAAGGTTGGGTTTCCGGACGCAGGCGGTTACAAATCCCATGAGAGGAGGAAAAAAGTGCAGCAGACCCAAATGCAGGCGCTGCAAGCAAGGGTAGACGCGATAGAGGAACGAGAAGCAAATCGCAGCAAACGTACTGCCGAAGCCTCCCCCGAAGCTACCCCGCCATCTCAGCGCAGAAGCAGCGTGGCTTCCACCAAGCTGCTTCAGCCGGAGCATGCCTTGACGGCTCCTGCCAGCTATCCCGTGGATGCTATAACGGAGTCTCAAAATTGCCACCGTATGACGCAATGGATGAATTTGAAGGTCAAGGCGACTGTTGGCTCTGTTTATCCTACTGAACCCAGCGCAACTTTTCACTGCCGGCCGATTCCAGAAGGATATGCTAGGGTGATGGTGGATGAGATAACGGAGGGATTTGAGGACCTCCAGCTTGACCACCCTACCGGTGAAGGGGAGACTCGGCTGGGGTCTGCTCTGAAGACTCCATGCCTATGGCGGAAGGAGCTCATCAACCTTCCGAACTGGACGCCACCGCCTCCTCCTCCTCCTCCGGCGAGTCAGGGCACTCCGCCTCCACCACCTCCTCCTCCGGCGAGTGACGATCAGGGCCCTCGGCCGGCTCTTTCTCCGGCGCATGGCGGCACTCCGCCTCCTTCTCCGCCTGCGCCGACGCGCCCGAGCAGCCAGCCTCCTCCTTCTCCGCCTCGTCAGCAAGGGCGGAAGAGACCTGCCGCCGCTCCAGCTGCTCCGGCGCGTCGTAGTCCTTCTCCTCCGCCTATTAAGCAAGTAAAGAAGACAACCACTACGTCTGCTCGGTCAGCGTCTAGCAGTACAACCAGAGGCGGGAGGACATACAGATTCGGTCCTTCTCTGAAGACTCCAGAGAAGTTACCATATGAGAGGACCCTGGAGGAGAACGCCGAGATCGCGCGAGAAGAAGTGAGGAACTTCTTTGAAGGGGTGAAAGCAAAGAAACATCCACCTCCGGAGGAGAAGGTAGATCGGGTGAAAGTGAAGCGCACTCTGGCTGCCCTGACAAAACCACCAAAGTCTGATCCGCCGAAAGGAAACTATGACCGCATTATTGGAAAGGAATTTGCCGAAGCAGAGCGGTCGGGAAGTACTGTCAGTGATCAAAGGCTGAAAGAACAACGAGCTTGGAAACAAATTGCCCAGCTCGGCGAACAAGCGAAGCAATCGTGCCCCCCGCTCAAGGTGCCTAGCCACAACGTCGCTAATGATCCGAGGATGGTGCCCGGTTATAGCAATCTTGCAGATTACCTGCCCGACGAAGTACATTATGAACCCATGGACGTGCAGATACAAAGATACGAGTACGGGAAGCCTCTCATCAAAGATGAAAGATCTCTATCAACGATGATGCGAAGATTGCATGATTGGTACTTGAAAATCTGCAGAGACTCTGGGGGGAGGAGTACTTTGTATGTGAAAGTTAAAAAGGAGCATGACCTTGTTGGAATTGATCTGTTGCCTGTTCCATTTGAGGAGTTCTATCAGTTTTTCAATCAATTGGCCCTCGCTAAACAATGGTCGCCTACTACTGTCTGTAAGTAGTACTACTTCTGTCATTAAGTTTCTCTATATAGCTTAGCTCTTTCATTGCATGTATTTATAATCATCCACACTATATTATGCAGATTGAAGATCGCCGAATTGAAGAAAAGACAAGTCGGTGATATTGGGTTCATTAACACATATCTCATAGATGCAACTGAGGTTAAACTTCATGCCGCAGCTACCGAGGCCAACTTGCTACGATCGTTCGTAATAAATCAAAACAAAGATATAATACTCTTTCCTTACAACTTCAGGTGAGTGTTATTGTCTTGTGCGTATTCGGTTTCCCTTATATATTAGTCAAGGTTATAGTAATGTAATTGATGAGTTATGCATGTGTGTGCAGTTTCCACTATATTCTCCTAGAGATTAAGCTTGAGCAGGGAGTAGTAACCGTCTTAGACTCTAAACGAAAAGATCCCAAGGAGTATGCAGACATGACTCAAATACTCCAGAAGTAAGTTAAATCGATCATTATCCACCATATCAGCAACTTTGTTCATTTCCTGATATCAAGTAATTGTTTTCTTTGTCCGGCAGGGTTTGGAGAAAATTCACCAAAACAGTTCCGGGACTGCCAAAGGAGCTGGAATTTAGACACCCGAAAGTAAGTACTATAGTAGCATGTTCCGCGCATCTCCTAGTGATTCAAGCGCTAGTTTCATCAATACCATTTAGCATTCTTGCTTATCAGTTTGATTGACCTCTATTTCTTGTAAAGTGGTTGTGGTAGGAACAAGGGAATGATTTCTGTGGATACTACATCTGCGAGTCCATCCGCCACACGACCTGTGAGCGGGGCGGGTACTCTAACGAACAATATGAAGTACGTAAATAACAACATTCACAATTTTATTTTATTACCATCATTTGTGTTGAGTTTCATCCATTCCTATATATATTTATTAACCCCCTTCTTCAAATTAGATGTTTCGGAAGCGGGATGAACTCCTAGCACCAGCTCGCATGCGAGCAATTCAAGAGGAATTGGCGGCATTCTTTCTTGACCACGTGATCCCTGAAGACGGAGAATTCTATGTGGACCCTGAGTCCGTATGATTATATTTGTAAGAGATAATTATTGTATATATGTAGCCGGTAGTGTCAGATAGATATACGAGAACTTGTTGTTCGACCAATCTCTCGGAGAAGGAGAGGTGGTCGATATCACTTCTCTCTGTATGCATATATGTTCATGATGATCTTCTGTTTCCTTCGTTTGCTTACTAGCTAGCCAGCGTATCTAGTCCTCTCTATACGTATGTATAGTACGTAGCGTCGACCAAGCACGGACATAAGAGAGGACACTTCTCTCTATTAATTATAGCTAGCTAACACAATATATGAAACACCTAAATTAACCCCCCAAAACCCCCCAACCCCCCCCCTTTCAAAAAAAAACAAAAACCCCAGCCACAGAAATGCTGACGCGTGGATGCCTATTGGTCCCGGTTGGTGCCACCAACCGGGACCAAAGGGTCTCCTGACTGGGCTCTGCGCACTGCCCACGTGGAGGGCCTTTAGTCCCGGTTCTGGATTGAACCGGGACTAAAGGGGGGAGGTATTAGTACCGACACTTTAGTCCCGGTTCCGGAACCGGGACTAATGGCCCTTACGAACCGGGACTATAGGCCCTTTTTCTACCAGAGGTTGAATACCAAGAGCCCTCCCCGTAACCGTTTGGGACTCGCCTTTAATCGAGGAAACGTACTAATAGGCACGATTGGGTTACCCACGTCCGTATTGATGAGAATCCCGTAAAAGGGGGGACACGATCTCTGCTTTGACAAGACGTGCCAAGGAAACCGCCTCGCAAAGCATGCTGAGGTGGAAAAGTAAAAATGATTCGAGTAAAAGACTTGGCCGTAGTGTGATGACACACTGCGAAGTACGTCAGCAGATTTGATTTGTGTTAATATTATTCTCTCTATGGCAATATGTGGAAACTTGTTTTGCAGAGCCGGACACTATCCTTGGTGTTAAAAATCTTCTTGAAGAACTTGGAGGAGGAACCCGCCTTGCAATGCCGAAGACAATCTGCGCGTCGGACTCTTCGTCATTGAAGCCTGGTTCAGGGGCTACTGAGGGAGTCCTGGATTAGGGGGTGTTCGGGTAGCCGGACTATACCTTCAGCCGGACTCCAGGACTATGAAGATACAAGATTGAAGACTTCGTCCCGTGTCCGGATGGGACTTTCCTTGGCGTGGAAGGCAAGCTTGGCGATGCGGATATTCAAGATCTCCTACCATTGTAACCGACTTTGTGTAACCCTAACCCTATCCGGTGTCTATATAAACCGGAGGGTTTTAGTCCGTAGGACAACATCATCATACAACAATCATACCATAGGCTAGCTTCTAGGGTTTAGCCTCCTTGATCTCGTGGTAGATCTACTCTTGTACTACCCATATCATCAATATTAATCAAGCAGGAGTAGGGTTTTACCTCCATCAAGAGGGCCCGAACCTGGGTAAAAACATCGTGTCCCTTGTCTCCTGTTACCATCCGGCCTAGAAGCACAGTTCGGGACCCCCTACCCGAGATCCGCCGGTTTTGACACCGACACCTGCCGTGCCCTAGTATTCTTGATTTTATGAACACATTCATAGGCAATTAGAACATTGTCAGTGATGAGTCTTCCATAAAATTCTTATTATCCATGTGGTTACTGAGAACAAAAGTTGTTTTTTTCATATAACTGTTGATATCCATAATATTTTTGCTTGAGGGCCTAACCCAACACTGAGTTATTTATACAGCCCGAAATAACTATGTCTATTATCTACGACATGTAAGTACAATACATGTAGGCAACCCTCCAAATTCTACACACGGCACGCAGGTCCACAATGGAAACCCTACGAGCGTCCGAGAGGTCCACAACTAGACAGACCTTCTGCATAGATTAGGAACAAATATGAAGAGAGATGGAGAGAGGGGGTCTCCCTGCCGAATTCCCCTAGAAGTAATAAACATGTCAGTTCATGGGAATTAAATCTTACTTTGTATCTCACAGATGAAATACATGCCATGATCATATGAACCCAAAGGCTATGAAATCCAAGTTTCTCCATCATACTTCTAAAGAAAATCCACTCCATTTGGCCGTAGGCTTATGCATATCCAACTTGACTGCACAAAGTCCTGCCAAGGGACGGCAATGGGTACCCATTAACCACGTACCCCTGCGGGTAAAAACCCTATTAGGGTGAGGGTATGAGACAAAAAAATACCCATAGGTATATAAATAGGAAATGTTGAACCCAGGTAGAGCGGGTACGGGTATGGGATCATATAACCCATACCCATGTACCCATATAAAATCTATATGAACTCAAAATTATCCCTACACTTTTCATGAATTTGTGAACTCAAAATGTATGACTATGTGATGATGTTTTGATGTGTTGTTGTTTACGAGAAAGTGATGTTGTTTGTTAAATATGTTGTTGTTTATGATGTGTTGTTTTTATCATCTGTTGTGGTTTATAGATTATAATTATATGTTATTACTTATGACTATGAGTTGTTCAAACTGATGCTTTGCAAACATGGATAATTTTACCCGCGGGTACCCATCACCCTGTCAGGTAATGGTTATGTGAAAAAATTGTACCCATTGACGGGTATGAGTAAGGGTGATGGGTAAGATCAGAGGTGACGGGTAAGCGTATGGGGTGGCTCCACCAGTACCCAGACCCTGCGGGTGCCGTCCTTGGTCCTGCCTGCCCTGCCCTAGTATTCTTGATTTTATGAACACATTCATAGGCAATTAGAACATTGTCAGTGATGAATCTTCCATAAAATTCTTTATCCATGTGGTTACTGAGAACAAAAGTTAATTTTTTAATATAACTATTTATATCCATAATATTTGTGCTTTATGGCCTATCCCAACACCGAGTTATTTATATAGCCTGAATTAACCATGTCTATTATCTACGACATGTAAGTATGCAATACATCGACAAACAGAGTGTAACTAGTATGCCTCTACTTGACTAGCTCATTGATCAAAGATGGTTATGTTTCCTAACGATAGACATGAGTTTTCATTTGATAAACGGGATCACATCATTAGGAGAATGATGTGATTGACTTGACCCATTCCGTTAGCTTAGCACTTGATCGTTTTAGTTTACTGCTATTGCTTTCTTCATGACTTATACATGTTCCTATGACCATGAGATTATGCAACTCCCGATTACCGGAGGAACACTTTGTGTGCTACCAAACATCACAACGTAACTGGGTGATTATAAAGGTGCTCTACAGGTGTCTCTGATGGTACTTGTTGAGTTGGCATAGATCGAGATTAGGATTTGTCACTCCGATTGTCGGAGAGGTATCTCTGGGCCCTCTCGGTAATGCACATCACTATAAGCCTTGCAAGCAATGTGACTAATGAGTTAGTTGCGGGATGATACATTACGGAACGAGTAAAGAGACTTGCCGGTAATGAGATTGAGCTAGGTATTGAGATACAGACGATCGAATCTCGGCAAGTAACATACCGTTGACAAAGGGAACAACGTATGTTGTTATGCGGTTTGACCGATAAAGATCTTCGTAGAATATTTAGGAACCAATATGAGCATCCAGTTTCCGCTATTGGTTATTGATCAGAGACGTGTCTCGGTCATGTCTACATAGTTCTCGAACCTGTAGGGTCCGCACGCTTAAAGTTCTATGACGATCGGTATTATGAGTTTATGTGTTTTGATGTACTGAAGGTAGTTCGGAGTCCCGGATGTGGTCACGGACATGACGAGGAGTCTCAAAATAGTTGAGACATAAAGATTGATATATTGGAAGCCTATATTTGGACATCCGAAGTGTTCCGGGTGAAATCGGGTTTTTACCGGAGTGCCGGAGGGGTTACCGGAACCCCCTGGGGGTTAATGGGCCTTGTTGGGCCCTGTCGGTGTCAAAACCGGAGGATCTCGGGTACTGGGTCCCGAACTGTACGTCTAAGGCGGATGGTAACGGGAGGCAGGGGACACGATGTTTACCCAGGTTCGGGCCCTCTCTATGGAGGTAATACCCTACTTCCTACTTGATTGATCTTGATGATATGAGTAGTACAAGAGTTGATCTACCACGAGATCGTAGAGGCTAAACCCTAGAAGCTAGCCTATGGTATGATTGTTGTTGTCCTACAGACTAAACCCTCCCGTTTATATAGACACCGGAGGAGGGTAGGGTTACACAGAGTCGGTTACAATGGGAGGAGATCTACATATCCGTATCGCCAAGCTTGCCATCCACGCCAAGGAGAGTCCCATCCGGACACGAGACGAAGTCTTCAATCTTGTATCTTCATAATCCAACAGTCCGGCCAAAGTATATAGTCCAGCTGTCCGGATCCCCCCTAATCCAGGACTCCCTCATTAGCCCCCGAACCAGGCTTCAATGACGATGAGTCCGGCACGCAGATTGTGTTCGGCATTGCAAGGCGGGTTCTTCTCCAAATCCTGAATACCTGTTAAATAGTGTCCGGCTTCTCATAAATGTTGCGCTTCTCGGCTTCCGCATCCAATAATGGTCATCTCCCACATGTCGAGCGAATGCGAGCGGCCAGGGCGTTTTTACATTTACCACCCTAGCTGTATGAACATACTGTCTATTTAAAGAGACGGGGATTCTCAGATCCAAATCACACTATCCTCCCTTGGCGAGCCTTCATCGGAGCGCGGCCGAAAAAAATCCATTCCATCATGACCGGCGAGCGCAGCTCCTCATCTCGTTCCCGTAGCCCTAAGCCCGGAGATTGGGAGAAGTGTTCCATCCCGCACAGTCAATTAGTGGAGCTACAGACCCAGGGATTTCTCCCTCCAGCATACATGGTCCCTGTTCGAGCCGGGCTCGCTGTTGGGGAACGTTGCAGAAAACAAAAAATTTCCTACTCGTTTCACCAAGATCATCTAGGAGTTCATCTAGCAACGAGTCATTGGATGCATCTACATACCTTTGTAGATCGCGCACGGAAGCGTTCAAAAGAACGGTGATGATGTAGTCGTACTCGACGTGATCCAAATCACCGATGACCAGCGCCGAACGGACGGCACCTCCGCGTTCAACACACGTACGGGACGGGAGACATCTCCTCCTTCTTGATCCAGCAAGGGGGAAGGAGAGGTTGATGAAGATCCAGCAGCACGACGGCGTGGTGGTGGATGCAGGGCGTCACAGAAGCAGGGCTTCGCCAAGACTACGAGGGAGAGACGTAACGGGGAGAGAGGGAGGCGCCAGGGGCTGGTGTCAAATCCCTCCTCTCCCCCCCACTATATATAGGGGTGCCATGGGGGGGCGCCGGCCCTAGTAGATGAGATCTACTAGGGGGGGCGGCGGCCAAGGGGAGGTTTCCCTCCCCCCCAAGGCACCTCGGGGTGCCTTCCACCACATGGACTCTTCCATGGTGGAACCCTAGGCGCATGGGCCTATAGGGGCTGGCGCCCCAGCCCACTATGGGCTGGGTTCCCTCCTATTTCAGCCCATGGGGCCCTCCGGGACAGGTGGCCCCACCCGGTGGACCCCCGGGACCCTTCCGGTGGTCCCGGTACAATACCGATAACCCCGAAACTTGTCCCGATGCCCGAAACAACACTTCCTATATATAATTCTTTACCTCCGGACCATTCCGGAACTCCTCGTGACGTCCGAGATCTCATCCGGGACTCCGAACTACATTCGGGTTACTGCATATACATATCTTCACAACCCTAGCGTCACCGAACCTTAAGTGTGTAGACCCTACGGGTTCGGGAGACAAGCAGACATGACCGAGACGACTCTCCGGTCAATAACCAACAGCGGGATCTGGATACCCATGATGGCTCCCACATGCTCCACAATGATTTCATCGGATGAACCACGATGTCGAGGATTCAATCAACTCCGTACGCAATTCCCTTTGTCAATCGATATGTTACTTGCCCGAGATTCGATCGTCGGTATCCCAATACCTCGTTCAATCTCGTTACCGGAAAGTCACTTTACTCGTACCGTAATGCATGATCCCGTGACCAGACACTTGGTCACCTTGAGCTCATTATGATGATGCATTACCGAGTGGGCCCAGTGATACCTCTCCGTCATACGGAGTGACAAATCCCAGTCTTGATCCGTGTCAACCCAACAGACACTTTCGGAGATACCCGTAGTATACCTTTATAGTCACCCAGTTACGTTGTGACGTTTGGCATACCCAAAGCACTCCTACGGTATCCGGGAGTTACACGATCTCATGGTCTAAGGAAAAGATACTTTGACATTGGAAAACTCTAGCAAACGAACTATACGATCTTGTGCTATGTTTAGGATTGGGTCTAGTCCATCACATCATTCTCCTAATGATGTGATCTCGTTATCAATGACATCCAATGTCCATAGTCAGGAAACCATGACTATCTGTTGATCAACGAGCTAGTCAACTAGAGGCTTACTAGGGACATGTTGGTGTCTGTTATTCACACATGTATTACGATTTCCGGATAATACAATTATAGCATGAATAAAGACAATTATCATGAACAAGGAAATATAATAATAATGCTTTTATTATTGCCTCTAGGGCATATTTCCAACACTCGCCACATACAATGGCGGGGAGCAGGCGGAGAGCTTTCCCAACCCCTCCAAAGCGGGTATACCTCGTCCCTTATTTATTAAGGGGGGGTCGGATTTCCCATCCATCCGTTCCTCCGAGGGCTCCTGGAGTTTTACGGCCTCCAGCTGCATAATCTCACCCCTGCCTCCATACTACACATCGCTGGTTATGTAGCCCTTTGCGAGCCATTTCTGGGCTGCGAAGCTCACTTCGCGTTGTGGAAGAAGCTATTCTGCCTCGTGCCCCGTACTCAGAGGGGGTCAATATATCAAGTGGGCGGGGCCGAAATATGGCGCATCACCGGGACCGGATACCTATTCGGTACCCCGAAGAAGACGTCCGAAGACGGGCCTTCAGGGTGGTTTTATATGGAGGATGTCCCCCTCCCGGATCCTATTCGGATCGGCCTTCCTGAGTTTGACAATGCTCCTTTGAAGAAGCGCCTAAGTTGGCGATCAATGAGCCTTAAGGAGGAAGATGATAGAGACATTTCTTACCTGATGAGCCGGATAAAGACGCTGGCTCTATCAGGACTGACTACAACCGAGGTTATGTCAATATGCATCATGCGAGGGGTGCAGCCGCTTCAATATCGAGGTCACCCTATGTGGGATTTCAATGGGGAGGATGATCCCACCCGCTGCGGTCGTAAGAGCCGGACTCCGTTGCCGCTCTGGCAAAAATTCTGTCCGGTCTGTACAAGGGAGAGGAAGAGGAGTTCCTCCGCATCAAGCCGCGGGACAGATTCTCCATGTACAATCCTCCGAGCTGGGTAAGCTGCCACTTTTTATAACCTTCCCTTTCGCATTTTTCAACAAATATCTTACTCTGCCCGTTCACCGCAGGAGCTGCGTAAGGCAGTAAGGGAGATCAACAGCCCACCTCCACAACCAGAGGATCCTGAACGGTCCCTCGACCCCGGCCTTCAAGAGGATCCGGACATATTCGTGGAGTTGATTGACAGGATATTTTATCAATTAAGCCGCGATGAGGCCATGGTGGCTATTGTAGCCGACTATCCGGGGCTACTCCCTGCCTCGCAGGTAAGTGAGGCCAGGGTCCCAACCTTTGAGAAGTATCCCTTTTCACGCACTTCACCTACCGTATCTGTACGGTGTTCTACAGGGAAGGTCCTCGGGACACCACGCTGAGCCCGTGGTGAATCGCCAACGAGGGGCGCTGAAGCCAAGCAGGCTGAAAAGGAAGGCGGTCCGGACGGAGACGCCGGCACAGAGGTATTTTACAAAACCTCACTCCGTGATCATCATATTTAAAACATAGTAACGCCCATGTTTCGATGAAGGAAAAGCGCTCGCCGGACTATATCCGGAGAGATCGCCGATCACGCCTCTACTAGCCAAGCTCCGGGGCCGGACATAGAGGCAGAAGCTAACACGGGGCATCCGCCCGTTGATCCTCCGACAGAGGATGCGGATAAAATATCCGCCACAAATTCCGAAGTGGAGAGCGCCATGAATCACAGGCGTCGCTGGGCCGTACTCCGCGACGCTTGTTTCTCCCAAGAGGCTTTTGATGCCTTCAACTCAGGAGACGCGTACATCCGTGCTGCTCAAAATGGTCTTGCCAGAGCCACGGATCAGTATGTAAAGGATATACGGGTAAGGAAATTTGATGGTTATGTATAGCAGTAGCCCCTAAGACTTGAAACAGTTGGCACAACTGATTTAAGGATCATTATTTGTGCAGGTTCTTACAGAGAAGAATACCCAATTGTCTCATGAGCTTGAAGAGTGCAAGACCCAGCTACGGGCCGCAGTTGCCGCATTGAAGAAGTCCGAGAAGGCCTCCTCGGGTAACACTTATCTCAAAGAATGATAGGTACCACATAGAGTGCGGTATGCCTGCAAATCTGACAATAAATATTGCAGATGACACCAGAGTGAATCCAGATGAGCAACATGCCATACGGTAGCTAAAGGCTGGCGAGCGCGTGCTGACAAAAGTTAGGCAGGGGAAAAACGATCTCCAGGATGCCAATACCCAGCTGAGCGTGGAACTAAAGGATGTTCGCTCCCAGCTGTCGGACTCCATGAAGGAGAATAAGCGGCTTCGACGCGACATTTTCAGTAAGTGCTTGAGCGAACTTTAAAAGGAGTTCGGCAAAGAAGCCAGCTAACAGAGTTATGTCTGTAGGTATGCTGACAGGTCGTCCCGCGGATGAGGTGCCCGGGTCTGCGAGTGATCTTCTACCAGAGCTCTCATAGCTGCACGAACAAGTCCGGCAGGTGATGCAAGGTATTGCCCAGGCCTTGTGGCCATCCGTCTCCCTGCCCGAGGGCCTTGGAGAGCTTCCGGAGAAGCTCAAAGGAGCGCGGTGGCGCTTCCAGTTGTGGAAGGTATTGGCCTGCCACCAAGGTGCCAGCGAAGCCTAGACTATGGTTAAGACGCGGTATACCAAGGCTGACCCAAACCACATGGCTGAGGTCGGACCTGTGGGGCCCGATGTGAAAGAAATCCCTGTCAGTTTGGTGTATCACCAAGTAGAGTTAGCCGCAAAGTACTCCCAACAGGATTGTAGGCTAGATAGCCTGTTGGATGGTATAGAAGAGGAATTTAATCAGTCTAAGTGACTATTTAATTTAAATGACATGTAGAATGTCTCTAGCTTGATTGTAAATCATTTGTCATGGCGGACCTTTTTGCTTCGACCTCTGGACCCGATAGTCCGGAGTGTATCCGAATACCCACTCAGTTATGTAAAAACCGGGGTATGCGTAGAAACCAGGCGTAGGGGTCATAAGTGCTTGAACAGACAAGTACCCAACTAATTATGTTATATTACATGGGTAGTAAGAAACATCTTCCAGGGAGAATAGTTCCATTAAGGGTTCCTTTCCCTGGGTACGCATGCCCTAATGTGCATGTCCGAACTGCGAGAAGAGACGCAGGCACAAAACATCTGGGGGCAAGTGGAAAAATAAATAAAAAGTCATCTTTTATTCACCGACCGAATATTCCCTTAAGAACGCTAGCTTTCGCTTCACCCAGTCTGAGGTACACATCTGGCTGACCCGGCAGTAACAATCGCAGAGGTGCACCCCTTATGCCCTAGCCGAATTAACGGGAACGTAGGGCATAAATACAAGAGCCAGGCAACCCAGCTTGGCCAAAACTTAAGTCATATCGATGCATATAATGGAGAAAAAAGGTACATGCAGAAGATTAACACATGTGCAGGGCATGAAGCCCATAAAATAATTAAGCTTCTGTGCAAGAAGCCCCCAGGTATAATGAGCGCGGCTGGCGCATCAATAGTGTGTAGTCAAAACACATTTTAGCCTATTAAGGCCTTGAAAGGAAAAAGGGGGGGAAGAGAGAACAAAAAGACAGCTAATGAATGTATAAAAATTAGACAGAGGTAAGGAGATGAACACGAAGTCCGGCACTAGGCGTAGAATCTTCGGAGTCTGACTGCGTTCCATGGATTTGGCTCGAGTCGATTGTACGATGCATCCCGCAGACGGTACGCTCCACCGGTCAGAACTTGGTCGATGATGAAGGGTCCTTCCCATTTGGGCTTGAGCTTGTTCTTTTTCTTCTCCGGCAGGCGTAGAACTAGTTCGCTAACGTTATAAGTTTTGGCCCGTACTTCTCTTCTTCGATACCTTCGAGCCTGTTGCTGATAGAATGCGGAACGGGCCTTTGCCTCGTCATGCTCCTCCTCGAGGGCGTCCAAACTGTCCTGCCGATCGAGCTTGGCCTCTCTTTCTTCATACATGCGCACTCAAGGTGAGTCATGAATTATGTCGCAGGGCAGAACCGCCTCTGCGCCGTACACCATAAAGAACGGTGTGTATCCGGTAGTGCGATTCGGCGTGGTCCGCAGCCCCTAGAGTACGAAGTCGAGCTCCTCTACCTAGTGCGTGTTAGATTCCTTTAGGGACCGCACTAATCTGGTTTTGATGCCGCTCATGATAAGACCATTTGCTCGCTCGACTTGACCGTTAGTTCGTGGATGATAGACGGAAGCATAATCGAGCTTGATGCCCATGTTGCTGCACCATAGTTTTACCTCATCGGCAGTGAAGTTTGTGCCATTGTCAGTGATGATGCTTTGGGGGACACCGTAACGGTGTACAACCCCGGATATGAAGTCTATCACTTGTCCGGATTCGGCCGTTTTAACAGGTTTGGCTTCTATCCATTAGGTGAATTTATCCACCATTACTAGTAAGTATTTTTTCTTATGAGTTCCCCCTTTAAGGGGTCCAACCATGTCAAGCCCCCAGACCGCAAAAGGCCAGGTAATGGGGATTGTTTGTAGGGCGACGGGCGGCATATGGCTTTGGTTTGCAAAAAGCTGGCAACCAACGCAGCGTTGGACCAAGTCCTGTGCATCTGCCCGGGCCGTCGGCCAATAGAATCCTGTACGGAAGGCCTTACTTATGAGGGCCCGGGCTGCGGCGTGGTAGCCACCGAGTCCGGCATGGATTTCTGCCAGAAGCTTCCGCCCTTCCTCTCCGGAGATGCACTGGGGGAGTCCTGGATTAGGGGGTGTTCGGATAGCCGGACAATACCTTCAGCCGGACTCCAGGACTATGAAGATACAAGATCTCCTACCAATGTTCGGATGGGACTTTCCTTGGCGTGGAAGGCAAGCTTGGCGATGCGGATATTCAAGATCTCCTACCATTGTAACCGACTTCGTGTAACCCTAACCCTCTCCGGTGTCTATATAAACCGGAGGGTTTTAGTCCGTAGGACAACTTCATCATACAACAATCATACCATAGGCTAGCTTCTAGGGTTTAGCCTCCTTGATCTCGTGGTAGATCTACTCTTGTACTACCCATATCATCAATATTAATCAAGCAGGACGTAGGGTTTTACCTCCATCAAGAGGGCCCAAACCTGGGTAAAACTTCGTGTCCCTTGTCTCCTATTACCATCCGGCCTAGACGCACAGTTCGGGACCCCCTACCCGAGATCCGCCGGTTTTGACATCGACATTGGTGCTTTCATTGAGAGTTCCACTGTGCCGTCGCAATCAGGAAGGATGCCTCCTCCCGTCTTTAAAGACGGCGCCGTCACTAAGGGAGCCTTGGCTGTTGGCCAAACTCTCCGGCTAGGTGGTTTCCTCATGACCGCCTGTTCGGCCGTTGCGCCGACGGTGACCTCTCGGGTCATCAAAAGCAACCTTCACGTCAGCTCGGAACTTGTCGAGCAGCTAGATCCAATGGAGCTCTCTTCCGTAAACGAGCTCTTGGATTGCATCGCCACCCTGGGGGTCGCTACGGATTACGACCAGATTGGGCTTAAACCCGATCTAAGAGAAATTAACTCTCCCCAAGCCACCCACCACGTCGCCGTGGTAGAGGCGTAGTGCGGCGACCCTTCATCTATTTTAAGGACTAGCTACGTCTGAATTCCCAACCCCTCCAAGCCAGATACCCACGGAGGGGAGGATGTAACTCAAGGCCTGAGCTTAGAATCAGGCAACGGGCTAGACTCATTGGACAACATCCAAGAATCCGAACTTCAGAGTTCGGAAGCTCTTCGGCCTCTGAATCTTAAATTGGGTGAGGTTTCAGATTCAACGCCACCCGCCCACCCGAACATAAGCGATCCTTCCCAAATCAGGCAAAGGCCTGAGGAAACAGTACATCATTACTGGGCCAGATTCCTCCTGGTTATGAACAGGATAAAGGATTGCCGCGAGGGAGACGCAATCTCAATCTTCTGAAGTAATTGCACGGATGAGGGAATCCTTAACGCCATAAGTCGTCGTGATATTACACGCTTCACTGACTTGGCGTCCATAGTACAAAAGTACTGTGCGATGGAAAGCGCCTGGCAAACCGAAATAAAATTTTGGGATAATCCGGCCCTGAATAGCAATCCCGTCCGAACTAAGAGGGTGCATCATCGTAAGACACCCGGGTTAAACACCAAAAAACCAAAACCCTCTATAGAGCATGGAACCGTACTGGAAAGATGGCTTGATGGACCCTGTAAAATTCATAGTACAGAGGACGCCACACCAACTCACAGCCTTAGAGCATGTTGGATACTTCGGCAGGTGGCCAAAATTGGCGAGGACCTCCTAACTTTGTAGGCCGCAGAAAGCCATCCCGGGGACACCAGTACCGTTCTTACAGTCTTCGAGACTTTCGCATCAAATAATATGTGAAAAAGAACACTCCGCAGCCTTGCCAAAGTCTATCAAGTAGCAACAATAAACCCATGGAGCGACACAGCTATTACCTTCAATGCAAGTGATGAACCTAAATTCCGAACAACCCGAGCACCAGCCGCATTGGTCCTCAGTCCAATAGTGGACGGATTTTGCCTCACCAAGGTACTCATGGATGGAGGCAGCGGATTGAACCTCATTTACGAGGAAACCCTTCAAAAAATGGGATTAGACTGGAACCGCATCGAGCGAAGCAGCACAACCTTTAGAGGAATAATCCCCAGTCGGAAAGCGCGCTGCACAGGAAAAATCACACTAGATGTGGTGTTCGGCACGCTGGATAATTATAGGTCCGAAGAGGTCACGTTCCAGGTGGCCCCGTTCAGCAGCGGATATCACGCCCTACTAGGGCGGGAAGCATTTACAATCTTCCAAGCAATACCCCATTACGGGTACATGAAGCTCAAGATGCCCGGGCCGAACGGAATTATCACTCTCGCTAGTGATCCGGACATAGCGCTCCGCGCCGAAAACAAGACAGCCGCATTGGCCCTTGAGGCACTATCTGAAGCCTTAGCGGCTGAGGAACTGACTGCGCTGCTCTCCATGGTTAACAGGGATGATGTGATACTCGACAAGAGATCCAAGTCCACATCCTTCAAGCCAGCGGACGAAATAGTCAAATTCCAGGTCCATCCAACAGACCCCAATAAAACAGCTTCCATCGGGGCACGATTAAACCCTGATGTGGACGCCGCACTGCGAGAATTTCTACGCGAAAATTGGGACATCTTCGCGTGGCACCCTTCAGACGTGCCAGAAATCCCACGCAGGTTGGCCGAACACAGCTTAAATGTCCTAAAAGGATTCAAACCTGTCAAACAAGCCCTTCGGCATTTTTCCGAACCCAAGAGACAGGCCATGGGAGAGGAGCTTGCCAAGCTATTGGAGGCCGGATTCATTAGAGACATAAAACATCCGGACTGGCTAGCAAACCTGGTGATGGTACCAAAGAAGGACAAATCCTGGCGCCTGTGTGTTGATTTTAAAGACCTTAACAAGGCTTGCCCAAAGGATCCCTTCCCCCTCCCCCGTATCGATCAAATTATCGATGCCACCGCAGGACACGATTCGTTGTGTTTCCTCAACGCATACTCCGGTTACCATCAAATCAAGATGGCAGAATCAGACCAAGCCGCAACGGCATTCATCACACCATACGGCCCATTCTGCTTCAACACAATGCCCTTCGTGCTGAAAAATGCCGGCGCAACATATCAGCGCATGATTCAGACATGTCTGGCAAACCAGATCGGCAAGATAGTGGAGGCGTACGTGGATGATGTGGTCGTCAAAACAAGACATGTCGAATCTCTAGTAGACGACTTGAGGCTAACATTCGATGACCTCCAAAAATACGACATCAAGCTCAACCCGGAAAAATGCGTTTTCGGCGTTCCAGCCGGAAAGCTCTTGGGCTTCATTGTATCCGGTAGAGGAATTGAAGCAAATCCAGCCAAGATCCGAGCCTTGTCGCAACTGGATATCCCAAAGGACCTCAAACAAATACAAAAATTAACCGGATGCGTGGCGGCTCTAAGCCGCTTTATCTCCTGCTTGGGAGAAAAGGCACTGCCCCTTTATCGCCTCCTTTGGCGCACCGAACACTTCGAGTGGATGGATGCTGCCACGGCCGGACTTGATGAAATAAAAGCCATATTGGCAACAAACCCAGTCCTGGCTGTGCCAAACACCGGCGAACCAATGCTATTGTACATTGCAGCAACCCATCAAGTTGTCAGCGCAGTGCTCGTCGTCGAGCGGGAAACGGACGGACACAAATTCCCCCTTCAAAGGCCGGTCTACTACGTGTCCACTGTCCTCACTCCATGCAAATCATGGTACCCGCATTATCAAAAGATTGCATACGCGGTATTCATGGCATCCCGGAAGCTACGACACTACTTTCAAGAGTGTTCCATAACAGTAGCCTCGGAAGTACCACTCAACGATATTATCAACAACCGCGACGCAACGGGCCGGATCGCAAAATGGGCCATTGAGCTCCTCCCGTTCGATATAACCTATAAGCCATGGCGAGCTATTAAATCGCAAGTTTTGGCCGACTTCGTCGCAGAAGACGGAGGCCGAGCTCCCTAAAGAGTACGGTACATATTCAAACTGGATCATGCATTTCGATGGCTCCAAAATGTTGGCCGGACTAGGGGCTGGCGTCATCTTGACGTCCCCCACAGGAGACACAGTTCAATATGTGCTCCAGATCATGTACACGGACTCCAACAATGCAGCCGAATATGAAGCCCTCCTACATGGTCTCCGGATGGCAGTATCCATGGGCATTCAACGCCTAGAGGTACGCGGGGATTCGAACCTCGCGATATCCCAAATAAACGGAGACTTCGACGCCAAAGATCCAAAAATGCCAGCTTACCACAACGCCGTCCTAAAAATGCCAGCTCGGTTCGAAGGGCTGGAGTGTCATCATATAGCCCGAGAAAACAATCAGGCAGCGGATGTCCTGGCACGCATTGGAGCAAAACGCGATGCAGTCCCCCCCAACATCTTTTCAGAAAGACTGTTCAAGCCATCCGTAGTATGGGAGGGGGAACCTGCAGATAACATCCCGGACCTAACCGCACCACTCGACGCCGAACAATCTGACATAATTGGAGGCTTTGCCACTGAAATTACACCTTCAGCCCACGTAATAATGGCGGTCATCGCCTCGTGGACAGAACCATTCCTAGCCTACCTTACTAGGCAGGAACTCCCAGAGGACCAAAACGAGGCACGCTGCATATATAGTGCGGCGATCTAAAGCCTATAAAGTCCACGAGGGAGAGCTTTATAAGAAAAGCACTACCGGAGTCCTTCAAAGGTGCATCTCCGAGGAGGAAGGGAGGAACCTGCTAGCTGAAATTCATGCCGGACTCAGTGGCCACCACGCTGCAGCTCGGTCCCTTGTAAGCAAGGCTTTCCGTATGGGCTTTTATTGGCCGACGGCCCGGGCAGACGCTCAGGACTTGGTCCAACGATGCGTCGGTTGCCAGCTTATTGCCAACCAAAGCCATATGCCACCCACCGCCCTCCGAACCATCCCCATCACTTGGGCTTTCGTGGTATGGGGGCTTGACATGGTTGGACCCCTTAAAGGCGGAACCCACAAGAAAAAATACTTACTGGTCATGCTGGATAAGTTCACCAAATGGATAGAAGCCAAGCCTTTTAAGACGGCCGAATCCGGACCAGTGATAGACTTCATATCCGGGGTTGTACACCGTTACGGCATCCCCCACAACATCATCACTGATAACGGCACAAATTTTACTGCCGACGAGGTAAAACTTTGGTGTAAAAACATGGGCATCAAGCTCGATTATGCTTCCATCTATCACCCACAAACTAACGGCCAGGTCGAACGTGCAAATGGTCTTATCATGAGCGGCATTAAACCCAGGCTAGTGCGGTCCCTCAAGGAATCTAACGCGCACTGGGTAGAGGAGCTCGACTCCGTACTCTGGGGGCTGCGGACCACGCCGAATCGCACCACCGGATACACAGCATTCTTTATGGTGTACGATGCAGAGGCAGTTCTGCCTTGTGACATAATCCATGACTCACCTCGAGTGCGCATGTACGAAGAAAGAGAAGCCGAGCTCGATCGGCAGGACAACTTGGAAGCCTTGGAGGAGGAGCGTGATGTGGCAAAAGCCTGTTCCGCATTCTATCAACAGCAGGCTCGAAGATATCAAAGCAGAGAAGTACGGGCCAAAAATTACAATGTTGGCGAACTAGTTCTACGCCTGCCGGATAAAAAAAGGACAAACTCAAGCCCAAGTGGGAAGGTCCCTTCATAATCGACCAAGTCCTAACTGGTGGAGCGTACCGCCTGCGAGATGCGTCGGATAACCGACTCGAGCCGAACCCATGGAACGCCGCCCGTCTCCGAAGATTCTATGCCTAGCGCCGGACTCTGTGTTTGTCTCCTTCCTCTGTCCATTTTTTACATTTTTGTCTTACATTTCTCTCCTTCCCCTCTTTGCTCTTATAGCCCTTAAAGGCTCATCAAGTGACGCGCTCCCGCGCTCATTAAACCTGGGGGCTTCTTTAAACAGAAGCTTATTTTTACGGGCTTCACGCCCAACACATGCGTCAAACTTCCGCATGTACCTTTTCTTCACCATTATATGCATCGATATGACTTAAGTTTTGGCCAAGCTGGGTTGCCTGGCTCCTGTGCTTACCCCTACGTTCCCGATTGTTCGGCTAGGCGGTAAAGGGAGCACCTCTGCGATTGTTACTGCCGGATCAACCGGATGTGTACCTCAGACTGGGTGAAGCCGAAAGCTAGCATTCTTAAGGGAATATTAGGTCGGTGAACTAAAAGATGATCTTTTTTACTTATTTATATACATGCCCCCAGATGATTTTCCTGCATTTGCAGTCCGGACATGCACTTTAGGGCATGCCTCCCAAAGAAAGGAACCCTTAACGGAATTGTTCTCTCTGGAAGATGTTTCTAACTAACCATGTAATATAACATAACTAGTTGGGCACTTGTCTGATAAAGCACTAATGACCCCTACGCCTGGTCTCCATGCATACCCCGGTTCATACTTAACCGATAGGGTATTCGGACACACTCCGGACCGTCAGGTCCCGAGGTCGAAGCAAAAAGGTCGGCAATGACAAACGATCTACAATCCGGCTAGAAGGCATTACAAATGTCAATTAAAAAATTACATAGTCACTCTGATTGTTTGTATTCCTCTTCTATACCATCTAACAGGCTGTCTAATTTACAGTCCTGCTGGGAATACTTTGCGGCCAATTCAACTTGGCCGTATGCTAAGCTTACAGGGATCTCCTTCCCATCAGGCCCCACAAGTCCGACCTCGTCCATGTGGTTTGGGTCAGCCTTGGTGTACCGCATCTTCACCATGGCCCAGGCCTCCCTTGCGCCTTGGCGGCAGGCCGAAATCTTCCACAACCAGAAGCGCCGCCGCTCTCCCTTTAGCTTCTCCGCAAGCTCTCCAAGGCCCTCGAGCCTGGGGAGGGATGGCCATAAGGCTTGGGCAACACCCTGCATTGCCTGCCGAACTTGCTCGTGCAGTTGCGAGAGCTCGGGAAGAAGGTCACCCATTGAATCAGGCATCTCCTCTGCAGGACGACCTGTTAGCATACCTACAGACATAACTCTGTTAGTCGACTTCCCTGCCGAACTCCCTTTACAGAGTTCGTTAAAGCACTTACTATATATGCCGCGGCGAAGCCGTTGATTCTCCTTAGTGGAGTCCGACAGCTGGGCCCGAACGTCCTTCAATTCAACGCCCAGCTTGGTGTTGGCATCTTGGAGATCGTTCTTCTCCCGCCTCACCCTTGTCAGCATGCTCTCACCAGCCTTCAGCTGGCGTAGGAGTTGCTGCTTGTCCGGATTTAATCCGGCGCCATCTGCAATTTTCTTTGTCAGATTCGCACCCATGCCGCACTTCGCAACATATGTATCTTTCGAAGTGTATCTTACCAGAGGGGGTCTCTTTGGGCTCCCCTGCCGCGGCTAGTGCGGCCTCCAGTTGGGCTTTGCACTCTTCCAGCTCCTGGGACAGTACGGTATTCTTCTCTGTAAGAACCTGCATAACAAATGATCCTTAAATCAGTTACTCTAACTGTTTCAAGTCTCGGGGGCTACTGGTATATATATATTTACCAAAATTTTCTTACTCGTATGTCTTTTACATATTGCTCTGTGGCTCTGCGTAAACCATTTTGAGCGGCACGGAGGTACGCATCTCCCAAATTGAAGGCATCTAATGCCTCTTGGAGAAACAAGCGTCGCGAAGAACTGTCCGGCGACGCCTGTGGTTCATGGCACTCTCCACCTCAGAATTGGTGGCAGACAGCCTATCCGCATCCTCTGTCGGAGGAGCGTCCGGTGCGCGCCTTATGCTCGCCTCCGCTTCCGGGCCAGGCGTTGGAGCCTGGCTAGTGGAGGCACGATTGGCAACCTCTCCGGATATAGTCCGGCGAGGTCTCTTCATCCTGAAGAGAGCACGAACGTTAGTATGCCCTGAAGGGATAACACTAGAGAGATAGATGTTGCGCTATACCTTTGCGTCGGCGTCTCAGTCCGGACTACATTCCTTTTTACCCCACGGGGCCCTGCGACCCCTCGTTGGCTATCTGCCGCAGGCTCGGCCTCCCGCCTCGGAAACCTCCCCTGCAAAACACGGTTGTCGTCAGAAAAATTGAAATGTGTGAGAATGGAATCCTTCTCAAGGGAATGAGACTCCGGTCTCTGTTACCTGGGAGGCCGGGATTAACCCTGGGTAATCGGCCGTAATGGCCACCAAGGTATTGTCCTTGCTTAGCTCATGAAACACCCCGTTAATTAACACCACCGATATGTTCGGATCCTCTTTAGAGTCTGGATCGAGGGACCGTTCTAGATCCTCGGGCTGTGGAGGACGGTTGTTTATATCCTTTATTTCCTTACGCAGTTCCTGCGTCGAAGTCGTTAGAGTACATATTTAATCATGGGAGTATAAAGCGGATGGACGAGCAAACTCGTCCACTTACCCAACTCGGAGGGTTATACATAGTAAATCCGCCTTGTGGGTTGACGCGGAGGAATTCCTCCTCTTCTCCCTTGTACAAAGAGGATAAGATCTTTACTAGAGCGGCAGCCGAAGCCGGCCCCTTACGATCGTAACGGGTGGCGTCATCCTCCCCGTTAAAATCCCACATGGGGTGGCCTCTATATTGAAGCGGCTGCACCCCCCGCATAATGCATGCGGCCATGACTCCAATCATGGTTAGTCCGGAATGAGCCAATAGTCTTATCCGGCCCATCAGGTAAAGGACGTCCCTGTCGCTTTCTCTCTGAGAGCTCCGCGGACGCCAGCTTAAGCATTTCTTTAATGGAGCACTGTTGAACTTGGGGAGACCAACCCGGATAGGATCCGGTAGCGGGACATCATCTATATAAAACCATTTCGAAGGCCAGTCCTCGGACGCCTTCTTTGGGGTTCCGGATAGGTATCCGGTCCCGGCGATGCGCCACACTTCGGCTCCGCCCACTTGATATATAGACCCCTCTTGAGAACGGGGCAGCAGGTAGAATATCCTCTTCCACAACGCGAAATGAGCCTCAACACCCAAGAATAGCTCACAAAGGGCGACGAAGCCCGCGATATGCAATATAGAGGCGGGCGTGAGATTGTGCAGCTGGAGGCCGTAGAACTCCAGAAGCCCACGGAGAAATGGATGAATTGGAAATCCCTGTCCCCTTATTAAATAAGGGACGAAGCACACCCGCTCTCCTTTAGAGGGATTGGGGGTGCTCTCCGCTTCTTTTCTGCCATTATAGGTGGCGAGTCCGGCTTGGACCGGGACCATATAGGCCTGAGGGAGAAATCCCTTGGCCTGAAGCGACACTAACTCGCTGTGCGGGATGGAGCACCCCTCCCAGTCTCCAGGTTTAGGACTGGAAGGGCGAGAGGAGGAGCTGCGACGGCTGGCCATGTTGGAATGGACCTTTGCTGGAGGCGCTCTGATGATTACTCGCGGAGAGGAGAGGGTGTGGTTTGGATCTGAATCCCCATCCCATTAAATAGGCGGCTCGTTTATGCGGCTAGGGGTGTGGATGTAAAAATACCCCGACTTTTCGCATTCGTTTGACACGTGGAAGACGGCCATTATTGGGCGTGGAAGCCAAGGAGCGCTACATTGCAAAAATCAAACGTTGTTTCAACAGGTACACAGAATTTGGAGAAGAACCCGCCTTGCAATGCCGAAGACAATCTGCGTGCCGGACCCATCGTCATTGAAGCCTGGTTCGGGGGCTACTGAGGGAGTCCTGGATTAGGGGGTGTTCGGATAGCCGGACAATACCTTCAGCCGGACTCCAGGACTATGAAGATAAAAGATTGAAGACTTCGTCCCGTGTCCGGATGGGACTTTCCTTGGCGTGGAAGGCAAGCTTGGCGATGCAGATATTCAGGATCTCCTACCATTGTAACCGACTTTGTGTAACCCTAACCCTCTCCGGTGTCTATATAAACCGGAGGGTTTTAGTCCGTAGGACAACTTCATCATACAACAATCATACCATAGGCTAGCTTCTAGGGTTTAGCCTCCTTGATCTCGTGGCAGATCTACTCTTGTACTACCCATATCATCAATATTAATCAAGCAGGACGTAGGGTTTTACCTCCATCAAGAGGGCCCGAACCTGGGTAAAACTTCGTGTCCCTTGTCTCCTGTTACCATCTGGCCTAGACGCACAGTTCGGGACCCCCTACCCGAGATCCGCCGGTTTTGACACCGACATGCACCTTTGAAGGAATCCGATGGTGCTTTTCTTATAAAGCTCTCCCTCGTGGACTTTGTAAGCTTTAGATCGCCGCACAATACAGCGTGCTTCATTTTGGTCCTCGGGAGGTTCCTGCCTGGTTAGGTAGGCCAGGAATGGTTCAGTCCATGGGGCGATGACGGCCATTATTACGTGGGCTGAAGGTGTTATTTCGGTGGCGGAGCCACCGATTATGTCAGAGTGTTCGGTATCTGGCGTTGTAGCCGGGTCTGGACTGTTGTTGCTGGTTTCCCCTTCCCATACCACGGATGGCTTAAACAGCCTTTCCAAGAATATGTTGGGTGGGACCGGATCGCGCTTAGCGCCGATACAGGCGAGGATATCCGCCGCCTGATTGTTTTCCCGGGCCACATGGTGGAATTAGAGCCCCTCGAACCGAGCTGACATCTTTAGGACGGCATTGCGATAAGCCGCCATTTTCGGATCTTTGGCGTCGAAGTCTCCATTTATTTGGGATATTGCAAGGTTGGAGTCCCCACGCACCTCCAGGCGTTGAATGCCCATGGAAACTGCCATCCGGAGACCATGTAATAGGGCCTCGTATTTGGCTGCATTGTTGGAGTCTGTGTACAGTATTTGGAGTACATACTGGACTGTATCTCCGGTAGGAGACGTCAGGACGACGCCAGCCCCCAGACCGGCCAACATTTTAGAGCCGTCGAAGTGTATAATCCAATTGGAGTATGCGCCGTACTCTTTAGGGAGTCCGGCTTCTGTCCATTCGGCAACAAAATCGGCCAATACATGCGACTTAATAGCTCGCCGAGGTTTATATGTTATGTCGAACGGAAGGAGCTCAATGGCCCATTTGGCAATCCGGCCAGTGGCGTCGTGGTTGTTTATTATGTCATTGAGTGGTACTTTTGAGGCCACTGTAATTGAACACTCTTGAAAGTAGTGTCGTAGTTTCTGGGATGCCATGAATACCGCATACACTATCTTTTGATAATGCGGGTACCATGATTTGCATGGAGTGAGGACAGTGGATACAAAATATACCGGCTTTTGAAGGGGGAATTTATGTCCGTCCGCTTCTCGTTCGACGACGAGCGCTGCGCTTACGACTTGATGAGTCGTCGCTATATATAGCAGCATTGGTTCGCCGATGTTTCGCGTGGCCAGGATTGGGTTGGTGGCCAATATGGCTTTTATTTCTTCCAATCCGGCCGTGGCAGCATCCGTCCACTCGAAGTGTTCGGTGCGCCGAAGAAGGCGATAAAGCGGTAGTGCCTTTTCTCCTAATCGGGAGATAAAGTGGCTTAAGGCCGCAACACATCCAGTTAATTTCTGGATTTGCTTGAGGTCTATTGGGATAGACAACTGTGACAGGGCTCAGGTTTTGGCCGGATTTGCTTTAATTCCTCTACTAGAGACGATGAAACCCAGGAGCTTTCCGGCGGGCACGCCGAAAACGCATTTACACTGAGGGAGTCCTGGATTAGGGGGCATCCGGACAGCCGGACTATATCCTTTGGCCGGACTGTTGGACTATGAAGATACAAGATTGAAGACTTCGTCTCGTGTCCGAATGGGACTCTCATTGGCGTGGAAGGCAAGCTTGGCGATACGGATGTGTAGATCTCCTCCCATTCTAACCGACTCTGTGTAACCTTAGCCCCCTCCGGTGTCTATATAAACCGGAGGGTTTAGTCCATAGGACAACAACAATCATACCATAGGCTAGCTTCTAGGGTTTAGCCTCTACGATCTCGTGGTAGATCAACTCTTTTACTACTCATATCATCAAGATCAATCAAGCAGGAAGTAGGGTATTACCTCCATAGAGAGGGCCCGAACCTGGGTAAACATCGTGTCCCCTGCCTCCTGTTACCATCCGCCTTAGACGCACAGTTCGGGACCCCCTACCCGAGATCCGTCGGTTTTGACACCGACAGGCCATAGTGGAGAGAGAGAGGGGCCGGCCAGGGCAGGCCGCACGCCCCCTCCCCCTCTGGTCCGAATTGGACCGGGAAGGGGGGCGGCGCCCCCCTTTCCTTCTCCTTCTTCCCCTTCCTTTCCCCCTCCTAGTAGGAGTAGGAAAGGGGGAGTCCTACTCCTACTAGGAGGAGGACTACTCCTCCTGGAGCGCCCAACAAGGCCGGCTGGCCTCACCCCTTGCTCCTTTATATACGGGGGCAGGGGAACCCTAGAACACATAAGTTGATCATTGATCTCTCTTAGCCGTGTGCGGTGCCCCCTCCACCATAATCCACCTCGGTCATATCGTAGCAGTGCTTAGGTGACGCCCTGCGTCGGTAACTTCATCAACATCGTCATCATGCCGTCGTGCTGACGAAACTCTCCCTCGAGCTCTACTGGATCGTGAGTTCGCGGGACGTCACCGAGCTGAATGTGTGCCGAACACGGAGGTACCGTACGTTCGGTACTGAGGATCGGTCGATCGTGAAGACGTACGACTACATCAACCGCGTTGTCATAACGCTTCCGCTTTCGGTCTACAAGGGTACGTCGACACACTCTCCCCTCTCGTTGCTATGCATCACCATGACCTTGCGTGTGCGTAGGAAATTACTACGTTCCCCAACAATGGCATCCGAGCCAGGTTTATGCGTAGATGTTATATGCACGAGTATAACACAAGTGAGTTGTGGGAGATACAAGTCATACTGCTTAACAGCATGTCATACTTTGGTTCGGCGGTATTGTTGGATGAAGCGGCCCGGACCGACATTACGTGTACGCTTATGCGAGACTGGTTCTACCGACGAGCTTCGCACACAGGTGGCTGGCGGGTGTCAGTTTCTCCAACTTTAGTTGAACCGAGTGTGGCTACGCCCAGTCCTCGTTGAATGTTAAAACAACAGTAACTTGACGAAATATCGTTGTGGTTTTGATGCGTAGGTAAGAACGGTTCTTGCTCAGCCCGTAGCAGCCACGTAAAACTTGCAACAACAAAGTAGAGGACGTCTAACTTGTTTTTGTAGGGCATGTTGTGATGTGATATGGTCAAGGCATGATGCTATATTTTATTGTATGAGATGATCATGTGGCAGGAGCCATATGGTTGTCGCTTTATTGTATGCAATGCAATCGCCCTGTAATTTCTTTACTTTATCACTAAGCGGTGGCGATAGTCGTAGAAGCAATGGTTGGCAAGACGAAAACGATGCTACGATGGAGATCAAGGTGTCGCGCTGGTGACGATGGTGATCATGACGGTGCTTTAGAGATGGAGATCAAAGGCGCAAGATGATGATGGCCATATCATATCACTTATATTGATTGCATGTGATGTTTATCCTTTATGCATCTTATTCTGCTTGATTGACGGTAGCATGATAAGATGATCTCTCACTAAATTTCAAGGTATAAGTGTTCTCCCTGAGTAGGCACCGTTGCCAAAGTTCGTCGTGCCGAGACACCACGTGATGATCAGGTGTGATAAGCTCTACGTTCACATACAACGGGTGCAAGCCAGTTTTGCACACGCAGTAATACTCGGGTTAAACTTGACGAGCCTAGCATATGCAGATATGGCCTCGGAACACTGAGACTGAAAGGTCGAGCGTGAATCATATAGTAGATATGATCAACATAGTGATGTTCACCATTGAAAACTACTCCATCTCACGTGATGATCGGACATGGTTTAGTTGATATGGATCACGTGATCACTTAGATGATTAGAGGGATGTCTATCTAAGTGGGAGTTCTTTAATAATTTGATTAACTGAACTTTAATTTATCATGAACTTAGTACGTGATAGTATTTTGCATGTCTATGTTGTTGTAGATAGATGGCCCGTGCTGTTGTTCCGTTGAATTTTAATGTGTTCCTTGAGAAAGCAAAGTTGAAAGATGATGGTAGCAATTACACGGACTAGGTACGTAACTTGAGGATTATCCTCATTGCTGCACAGAAGAATTACGTCCTGGTACCACCGCTAGGTGTACCACCCGTGCCGGCAACTGCAGACATTGTGAATGCCTGGCAATGGCGTGTTGATGACTACTCAATAGTTCAGTGTGCCATGCTTTACGTCTTAGAACCGGGACTTCAACGACGTTTTGAACATCATGGAGCATATGAGATGTTCCAGGAGTGGAAGTTAATATTTCAAGCAAATGCCTGGATTGAGAGATATGAAGTCTCCAATAAGTTCTACAACTGCAAGATGGAGGAGAATAGGTCTGTCAGTGAGCATATGCTCAGAATGTCTGGGTACTGCAATCACTTGATTCAACTGGGAGTTAATCTTCCGGATGATAGTGTTATTGACAGAATTCTTCAATCACTGCCACCAAGCTACAAGAGCTTCGTGATGAACTATAACATGCAAGGGATGGATAAGACAATTTCCGAGCTCTTCACAATGCTAAATGCTGCGGAGGTAGAAATCAAGAAGGAGCATCAAGTGTTGATTGTTAACAAGGCCACCAGTTTCAAGAAAAAAGGGCAAAGGGAAGAAGAAGGGGAACTTCAAGAAGAACGGCAAACAAGTTGCTGTTCAGGAGAAGAAACCAAGTCTGGACCTATGCCTGAGACTGACTGCAAAGGGACTGGTCACTGGAAGTGGAACTTCCCCAAGTATTTGGCGGATAAGAAGGATGCCAAGGTGAACAGAGGTATATGTGATATACATGTTATTGATGTGTACCTTACTAAAGCTCGCAGTAGCACCTAGTTATTTGAAACTGGTTTTGTTGCTAATATTTGCAACTCGAAACAGGGACTACGGATTAAGCGAAGATTGGCTAAGGACGAGGTGACGATGCGCGTGGGAAATGGTTCCAAAGTCGATGTGATCACCGTCGGCACGCTACCTCTACATATACCTTCAGGATTAGTTTTAGACCTGAATAATTGTTATTTGGTGCCAGCGTTGACCTGAATAATTGTTATTTGTTTGATGCGAGACGATTATTCATTTAAATCAGAGAATAATGGTTGTTCTATCCATATGAGTAATATCTTCTATGGTCATGCACCCTTGAAGAGCGGTCTATTTTTATTAAATCTCGATAGTAGTGATACACATATTCATAATGTTGAAATCAAAAGATGCAAAGTTGATAATGATGGTGCAACTTATTTATGGCACTGCCGTTTCGGTCATATTGGTGTAAAGCGCATGAAGAAACTCCATACTGATGGTCTTTTGGAATCAGTTGATTATGAATCAGTTGGTACTTGCGAACCATGCCTCATGGGCAAGATGACTAAAACGCCATTCTCTGGAACAATGGAGCGAGCAACAGATTTGTTGGAAATCATACACACTGATGTATGTGGTCCAATGAATATTGAGGCTCGCGGCGGGTATCTTCATTATCTCACCTTCACAGATGATTTGAGCAGATATGGGTATATCTACTTAATGAAATATAAGTCTGAAACATTTGAAAAGTTCAAAGAATTTCAGAGTGAAGTGGAAAATCATCATAACAAGAAAATAAAATTTCTACGATCTGATCGTGGAGGAGAATATTTGATTTACGAGTTTGGTCTTCATTTGAAACAATGCGGAATAGTTTCGCAACTCACGCCACCTGGAACACCACAACGCAATGGTGTGTCCGAACGTCGTAATCGTACTTTACTAGATATGGTGCAATCTATGATGTCTCTTACTGATTTACCGCTATCGTTTTGGGGTTATGCTTTAGAGACAGCTGCATTCACGTTAAATAGGGCACCATCTAAATCCGTTGAGACGACGGCTTATGAACTATGGTTTGGCAAGAAACCAAAGTTGTCGTTTCTTAAAGTTTGGGGCTGCGATGCTTATGTGAAAAAGCTTCAACCTGATAAGCTCGAACCCAATACCCAAAGGAGACTGTTGGGTACACCTTCTATCACAGATCCGAAGGCAAAACATTTGTTGCTAAGAGTGGATCCTTTCTAGAGAGGGAGTTTCTCTCGAAAGAAGTGAGTGGGAGGAAAGTAGAACTTGATGAGGTAACTATACCTGCTCCCTTATTGGAAAGTAGTCCATCACATAAACCGGTTCCTATGACACCTACACCAATTAGTGAGGAAGTTAATGATGATGATCATGAAACTTCAGATCAAGTTACTACCGAACCTCGTAGGTCAACCAGAGTAAGATCCGCACCAGAGTGGTACGGTAAGCCTGTTCTGGAGGTCATGTTACTTAACCATGACGAACCTACGAACTATGAGGAAGCGATGATGAGCCCAGATTCTGAAAAATGGCTTGAGGCCATGAAATCTGAGATGGGATCCATGTATGAGAACAAAGTGTGGACTTTGGTTGACTTGCCTGATGATCGGCAAGCCATCGAGAAAAAATGGATCTTCAAGAAGAAAACTGATGTTGACGGTAATGTTACTGTCTACAAAGTTCGACTTGTTGTGAAAGGTTTTCGACAAGTTCAAGGAGTTGACTATGATGAGACCTTCTCACCCGTAGCGATGCTTAAGTCCGTCCGATTCATGTTAGCAATTACCGCATTTTATGATTATGAAATTTGGCAAATGGATGTGAAGAATGCATTCCTGAATGGATTTCTGGAAGAAGAGTTGCATATGATGCAACCTGAAGGTTTTTTTGATCCAAAGGGTGCTAATAAAGTGTGCAAGCTCCAGCGATCCATTTATGGATTGGTGCAAGCCTCTCGGAGTTGGAATAAACGTTTTGATAGTGTGATCAAAGCATATGGTTTTATACAGACTTTTGGAGAAGCCTATTTTTACAAGAAAGTGAGTGGGAGCTCTGTAGCGTTTCTAATATTATATGTGGATGACATATTGTTGATTGAAATGATATAGAATTTCTGGATAGCATAAAAGGATGCTTGAATAAGAGTTTTTTAATGAAAGACCTCGGTGAAGCTGGTTACATATTGGGCATCAAGATCTATAGAGATAGATCAAGACGCTTAATTGGACTTTCACAAAGCACATACCTTGACAAAGTTTTGAAGAGGTTCAAAATGGATCAGGCAAAGAAAGGGTTCTTACATGTGTTACAAGGTGTGAAGTTGAGTAAGACTCAATGCCCGACCACTGCAGAAGATAGAGAGAAAATGAAAAGTGTTCCCTATGCTTCAGCCATAGGCTCTATCATGTATGCAATGCTATGTACCAGACCTGATGTGTGCCTTGCTATTAGTTTAGCAGGGAGGTACCAAAGTAATCCAGGAGTGGATCACTGGACAGCAGTCAAGAACATCCTGAAATACCTGAAAAGGACTAAGGATATGTTTCTCGTTTATGGAGGTGACAAAGAGCTCATCGTAAATGGTTACATCGATGTAAGCTTTGACACCGATCCGGACGATTGTAAATCGCAAACCGGATACGTGTTTATATTGAACAATGGAGCTGTTAGTTGGAGCAGTTTTAAACAAAGCGTCGTGGTGGGATCTACGTGTGAAGCGGAGTACATAGTTGCTTCGGAAGTAGCAAATGAAGGAGTCTGGATGAAGGAGTTCATATCCGATCTAGGTGTCATACCTAGTGCATCGGGTCCAATGAAAATCTTTTGTGACAATACTGGTGCAATTTCCTTGGCAAAGGAATCCATATTCACAAGAGAACCAAACACATCAAGAGACGCTTCAATTCCATCTGCGATCATGTCCAGGTGGGAGACATAGAGATTTGCAAGATACATACGGATCTGAATGTTGCAGACCCGTTGACTAAGCCTCTCTCACGAGCAAAACATGATCATCACCAAGGCTCCATGGGTGTTAGAATCATTACTTTGTAATCTAGATTATTGACTCTAGTGCAAGTGGGAGACTGAAGGAAATATGCCCTAGAGGCAATAATAAAGTTATTATTTATTTCCTTATTTCATGATAAATGTTTATTATTCATGCTAGAATTGTATTAACCGGAAACATAATACATGTGTGAATACATAGACAAACAGAGTGTCACTTGTATGCCTCTACTTGACTAGCTCGTTGATCAATGATGGTTATGTTTCCTAACCATATATATGAGTTGTCATTTGATAAACGGGATCGCATTTCTACCTCTTGAGCACTGCGTTGGTTTTCCCTTGAAGAGGAAAGGGTGATGCAGCAAAGTAGCATAAGTATTTCCCTCAGTTTTTGGGAACCAAGGTATCAATCCAGTAGGAGGCCACGCTCAAGTCCCTCGCACCTACACAAACAAAAAAAACCTCGCAACCAACGCAATAAAGGGGGTGTCAATCCCTTCACAGTCACTTACGAAAGTGAGATCTGATAGATATGATAAGATAATATTTTTGGTATTTTTGTAATAAAGATGCAAAGTAAAATAAAAGGCAATAAAAATAGCTAAGTGTTGGAAGATTAATATGATGGAAAATAGACCCGGGGGCCATAGGTTTCAATAGTGGCTTCTCTCAAGAGCATAAGTATTACGGTGGTGAACAAATTACTGTTGAGCAATTGATAGAATTGAGCATAGTTATGAGAATATCTAGGTATGATCATGTATATAGGCATCACGTCCGAGACAAGTAGACCGACTCCTGCCTGCATCTACTACTATTACTCCACACATCGACCGCTATCCAGCATGCATCTAGAGTATTAAGTTCAAAAGAACAGAGTAATGCTTTAAGTAAGATGACATGATGTAGAGGGATAAACTCATGCAATATGATATAAACCCCATCTTGTTATCCTCGATGGCAACAATACAATACGTGCCTTGCTGCCCCTGCTGTCACTGGGAAAGGACACCGCAAGATTGAACCCAAAGCTAAGCACTTCTCCCATTGCAAGAAAGATCAATCTAGTAGGCCAAACCAAACTGATAATTTGAAGAGACTTGCAAAGATAACCAATCATACATAAAAGAATTCAGAGAAGATTCAAATACTGTTCATAGATAATCTTGATCATAAACCCACAATTCATCAGTCTCAACAAACACACCACAAAGGAAGATTACATCGTATAGATCTCCACGAGAATCGTGGAGAACTTTTTATTGAGAACCAAAGAGAGAGAATAAGCCATCTAGCTAATAACTATGGACCCGAAGGTCTGAGGTAAACTACTCACACATCATCAGAGAGGCTATGGTGTTGATGTAGAAGCCCTCCGTGATCAATGCCCCCTCTGGCAGGACGCCGGAAAAGGTCCCAAGATGGGATCTCACGGGTACAGAAGGTTGCGGCGGTGGAATTAGGTTTTCGTGGATGCTTCTGTTAGTTTGGGGGTACGTAGGTATATATAGGAGGAAGAAGTACGTCGGTGGAGCAACATGGGCCCCACGAGGGTGGAGGGCGCGCCCCCCTGCCTCGTGCTCTCCTGGTTGATTTCTTGACGTAGACTCCAAGTCCTCTGGATCACGTTTGTTCCAAAAATCACGTTCGAAGGTTTCATTCCGTTTGGACTCCGTTTGATATTCTTTTTCTGCAGAACTCTGAAATAGGCAAAAAAACAGCAATTTGGGCTGGGCTTCCGATTAATAGGTTAGTCCCAAAAATAGTATAAAAGTGTATAACAAAGCCCATTAATCATCCAAAACAGAATATAATATAGCATGAATCAATAAAAAATTATAGATACGTTGGAGACGTATCAAGCATCCCCAAGCTTAATTCCTGCTCGTCCTCGAGTAAGTAAATGATAAAAACAGAATTTTTGATGCGGAATGCTACTTGGCATATTATTTTTAATGTAACCCTCTTAATTGTGGTATGAATATTCAGATCCGAAAGATTCAAGATAAACGTTTAATATTGACATAAAAGCAATAATACTTCAAGCATACTAACTAAGCAATTATGTCTTCTCAAAATAACATGGCCAAAGAAAGTTCATCCCTACAAAATCATATAGTTTAGTCATGCTCCATTTTCTGTCACACAAGAATGCTCTCATCATGCACAACCCCGATGACAAGCCAAGCAATTGTTTCATACTTTAGTAATCTCAAACTTTTTCAACCTTCACGCAATACATGAGCGTGAGCCATGGATATAGTACTATGGGTGGAATAGAATATAATGATGGGGGTTATGTGGAGAAGACAAAAAAGGAGAAAGTCTCACATCAACGCGGCTAATCAACGGGCTATGGGGATGCCCATCAATTGATGTTAATGCGAGGAGTAGGGATTGCCACGCAACGGATGCACTAGAGCTATAAATGCATGAAATCTCAACAAAAGAAACTAAGTGGGTGTGCATCCAACTTGCTTGCTCACGAAGACCTAGGGCATTTGAGGAAGCCCATTGTTGAATATACAAGCCAAGTTCTATAATGAAAAATTCCCACTAGTATATGAAAGTGACAAAATGAGAGACTCTCTATCATGAAGATCATGGTGCTACTTTGAAGCACAAGTGTGGAAAAAAAGGATATTAGCATTGTCCCTTTTTATTTTCTCTTTTTTTGCGCCTTCCTTTTTTGGCATTTCTCTTTTTTTATTGGGACAATGCTCTAGCTATGAATGATGATCATCACACTTCTATTTATTTACAACTCAATGATTACAACTCGATACTAGAACAAAGTATGACTCTATATGAATGCCTCCGGCGGCATACCGGGATAGGCAATGAATCAAGAGTGACATGTATGAAAAATTATGAACGGTGCTTGGCCACAAATACGATGTCAACTACATGATCATGCAAAGCAATATGACAATGATGAACGTGTCATGATAAATGGAACGGTGGAAAGTTTCATGGCAATATATCTCGGAATGGCAATGGAAATGCCATAATAGGTACGTATGGTGGCTGTTTTGGGGAAGATATAAGGAGGTTTATGTGTGACAGAGCGTATCATATCACGGGGTTTGGATGCACCGGCAAAGTTTGCACCAACTCTCAATGTGAGAAAGGGCAATGCACGGTACCGAAGAGGCTAGCAATGATGGAAGGGTAAGAGTGCGTATAATCCATGGACTCAACATTAGTCATAAAGAACTCACATACTTATTGCCAAAATCTACAAGTCATCAAAAACCAAGCACTACGCGCATGCTCCTAGGGGGATAGATTGGTAGGAAAAGACCATCGCTCGTCCCCGACCACCACTCATAAGGAGGACAATCAAAGAACACCTCATGTTTCAAATTTGTTACATAACGTTTACCATACGTGCATGCTACGGGACTTGCAAACTTCAACACAAGTATTTCTCAATTTCACAACTACTCAACTAGCACAACTTTAATATCACTACCTCCATATCTCAAAACAATCATCAAGCATCAAACTTCTCTTAGTATTCAGCACACTCATAAGAAAGTTTTTACTAGTCTTGAATACTTAGCATATTAGGATTCATTTCCCAATTTAAGCAAATTACCATGCTGTTTAAGACTCTCAAAATAATATAAGTGAAGCATGAGAGAATAATAGTTTCTATAAAACAAAACCACCGCCGTGCTCTAAAAGATATAAGTGAAGCACTAGAGCAAAAACAATATAGCTCAAAAGATATAAGCGAAGCGCATAGAGTATTCTAATAAATTCCGAATCATGTGTGTCTCTCTCAAAATGTGTGTACAGGAAAGATGACTGTGGTAAACTAAAAAACAAAGAATCAAATCATACAAGACGCTTGAGGGAGTCCTGGATTAGGGGGTATCCGGACAGCGGGACTATATCCTTTGGCCGGACTGTTGGACTATGAAGATACAAGATTGAAGACTTCGTCTCGTGTCCGGATGGGACTCTCCTTGGCGTGGAAGGCAAGCTTGGCGATACGGATATGTAGATCTCCTACCATTGTAACCGACTCTATGTAACCCTAACCCCCTCTGGTGTCTATATAAACCGGAGGGTTTAGTCCATAGGACAACAACAATCATACCATAGGCTAGCTTCTAGGGTTTAGCCTCTACGATCTCGTGGTAGATCAACTCTTGTACTAATCATATCATCAAGATCAATCAAGCAGGAAGTAGGGTATTACCTCCATAGAGAGGGCCCGAACCTGGGTAAACATCGTGTCCCCTGCCTCCTGTTACCATCCGCCTTAGACGCACAGTTCGGGACCCCCTACCCGAGATCCGCCGGTTTTGACACCGACTTTGGTGCTTTCATTGAGAGTTCCACTGTGTCGTCACCGTAAGGCTTGATGGCTCCTTCGATCATCGGTAACGATGCGGTCCAGGGTGAGGTCTTCCTCCCCGGACAGATCTTTGTATTCGGCGGCTTCGCACTGCGGGCCAACTCGTTTGGCCATCTGGAGCAGACCGATAGCTACGCCCCTGGCCATCAGGTCAGGTTTGGAAACTTGAATCACACTGCCGATATCCTCGGAGACTTGATCCTCGACGGATTCGAGCCCATGCCAGGTGTGTCGCACGATCACAACGAGCACGATATAGCTCTGTCGTCGGACAGTGTTCGGGAAATCACGCCAGCAACTGCCCCGGCCATTAATCCGGAACATGTCGCGCCACCCGAGGACGGGCGGATGGACCCCACCCTGGAAGTCGCACCCTCAGTGGCGATAGAGCCAAATACTGACCTTACCCTTCATGAGAGCCGTGAAGCCGACTCATCACCGGCCACGGACTCCGAACCGCCTGCGCCCATGCCTATCGAATCCAATTGGGTGCCGATCATGGAGTTCACCTCCGCGGATATGTTTCAGCACTCGCCCTTCGGCGATGTGCTAAACTCGTTAAGGTTTCTATCCCTATCAGGAGAACCTTGGCCGAACTACGCTCGGCTAGAATGGGATGCGGATGACGAAGAAATTCACTCCCCACCCACCACCCACTTAGTAGCCACTGTCGAGGATTTAACCGTCATGCTCGACTTCAACTCCGAAGACATCGATGGTATGGATAGCGATGCAGGAGACGAACAGGAACCACCGCCAACAGGGCACTGGACCACCACTTCATCACATGACATCTACATGGTGGATACACCCAAAGAAAATGATGACGAGGAACGGAAGAAGGATAGCTCCCTCGAGAGGCAATCAAAGCGGCGCCGTAAGCGCCGCCCCAAATCCCGCCTCGGCAAAAACAGCGATAACAGCGCAAGAATAAACAATACCTCGGTTGACTCTGGAGGAAATGACGACCAAATAGACCCAACGACAGAGCAGGGTGAGCCAGCGGACGAACAAAGTACAGAGCCGCTGTCCGAACACGGCGATGCCGAGCGTCAAGCTAATCAACCCGTCTCCGGAGAAGAAAACGGTCTGGATGACGATGAACACATCATCCCGGAAAGGCAGCTGGGGCAAGAGAACCTCCGTAGAAGGCTTATCACCACTGCGAGGAGTTTGAAGAAGCAGAAGCAAAGGCTCAAGGCCGCACAAAATAGACTCAACAGTAGATGGAACAAAGTGCTCGATACGGCAGAAAAGTATGGTGACTGTCGCCACACGAAGAGCTACCCAAAGTGAAAGCTGCTGCCTGAATTCGACGACGAGGCCTTAGAGCCCCCACAGTCAAAAAATAAAACTGTCGGCCGGTCAGATCGACGACCCCGTGGCCGCGTCAGAGCGGCCAATGAGGCCACACATAAGTCAGTACATGACCCACGCAAGGACACGCATCAAGAGATCGCTGCAAAAGATCCATCTACAGATCAAGGAAACACGCTCCATCACCTAACCAAAACCAAATATCACAACCGTCCGAACGCCACGGTACAACTAAGTACAGAGGTGCCGCACACCCCCTATGTTTCACCGACGAAGTATTAGACCATGAATTTCCAGAAGGGTTCAAACCAATGAACATAGAGGCGTACGACGGGACCACAGACCCTAGGGTCTGGATTGAGGACTTCATCCTCCATATTCATATGGCTCGCGGAGATGATCTCCATGCCATCAAATACTTGCCCCTCAAGCTCAAAGGACCAGCTCGGCACTAGCTGAAAAGCCTCCCTGAAAACTCCATTGGAAGTTGAGAGGAGCTCGAGGACGCTTTCCGGGCTAATTTTCAAGGGACTTATGTCCGACCTCCGGACGCTGACGATTTAAGTCATATAATTCAACAGCCCGGAGAGTTAGCCCGAAAGCTTTGGAACAGGTTTCTCACTAAGAAAAACCAAATTGTCGACTGTCCGGACGCTGAAGCCTTAGCAGCTTTCAAGCACAGCGTCCGAGACAAATGGCTTGCCAGACACCTCGGCCAAGAAAAGCTGAGAACAATGGCAGCTCTAACAAGCCTCATGACCCTCTTTTGCGCAGGCGAGGACAGCTGGTTAGCCCGAAGTAGCACCAGCGACCCAAGCACATCCGAAGTCAGGGACGGCAATGGAAAACCGCGACGTAGTAAAAACAAGCGCCGAAATAAAGAAGACAGCCCAGCTAACACGGCGGTAAACGCCGGATTCAGGGGCTCCCGATCGGGTCAGCGGAAAAAGCCCTTCAAAGGCAACAGAGATGGTCTGAATAGACTAAACAAGATCCCAGACAATCTATGTTAGATACACGGCACCCCCGATAAACCTGCAAATCATACCCACAGAGAATGCTGGGTCTTCAAGCAGGCCGGCAAGCTAAACGCCGAACACAAGGGGGAGGACACACCAAGCGAAGACGAGGATGAGCCTCGCTAGCAAGGGACCGGGGGACAGAAGAAATTCCCATCGGAAGTCAAAACGGTAAACGTGGTACAAGTGATGAGGGGGAGAAGCAAAACCGCACTCCGAGACATACACGTCCTAGAACCCATCACCACCAAGTTCAACCCTTGGCTGTCCCGACCGATCACTTTTGATCACAGGGATCACGCTACAAGTATCCGGCCCAAAGGATTGGCTACGTTGGTGTTAGACCCAATAATAAACGGGTACCATCTCACACGAGTCCTCATGGACGGCGGCAGCAGTCTAAACCTGATATATCAGGACACAGTCCGAAAAATGGGAATAAACCCAACAAAAATCAGCCACAGTAATGCTACCTTCAAGGGGGTAATACCAGGCACAGAGACCCGCTGCACGGGCTCTCTAATACTAGAGGTTGTGTTCGGCTCGCTTGACAACTTCCGAAGCGAAAAGCTAACCTTCGACATTGCTCCATTGCGAAGTGGCTATCAAGCACTACTTGGACGAGCGGCTTTCGCTCGTTTTAATGCAATACCGCACTATGCTTTTCTCAAGCTTAAGATGCCCGGTCTGTTGGGGAACGTAGTAATTTCAAAAAATTTCCTACGCACATGCAAGATCATGGTGATGCATAGCAACGAGAGGGGAGAGTGTTGTCTATGTACCTTCATAGACCGGAAACGGAAGCGTTAAAACAACGCGGTTGATGTAGTCGTACGTCTTCACGGCTCGACCGATCAAGCACCGAAACTACGGCACCTCCGAGTTCTTGCACATGTTCAGCTCGATGACGATCCCCGGACTCCGATCCAGCAAAGTGTCGGGGATGAGTTCCGTCAGCACGACGGCGTGGTGACGATCTTGATGTTCTACTGTCGCAGGGCTTCGCCTAAGCACCGCTACAATATTATCGAGGATTATGGTGGAGGGGGGCACCGCACACGGCTAAAAGATCAATGATCAATTGTTGTGTCTTTGGGGTGCCCCCTGCCCCCGTATATAAAGGAGTGGAGGAGGGGGCCGGCCAAGGAGGGTGGCGCGCCCAAGGGGGGGAGTCCAACTCCCACCGGGAGTAGGACTCCCCTTTTTCCTATTAGGAGTAGGAGAGGGAAGGAAGAGGAAGGAGGGAGGAAGGAAAGGGGGGCCGGCCCCCTTCCCAATTCGGATTGGGCTTGGGGGGGCGCCCCCTCCCTTGCTCCTTTCCCCTCCTTTCCACTAAGGCCCAATAAGGCCCATATACCTCCCTGGGGATTCCGATAACCTCCCGGTGATCCGGTATTGTCCCAATCTCACCCGGAACCTTTCCGGTGTCCGAATATAGTCGTCCAATATATCGATCTTTATGTCTCGACCATTTCGAGACTCCTCGTCAAGTCTGTGATCACATCCAGGACTCTGAACAACCTTCGGTACATCAAAATATATAAACTCATAATGAAACTGTCATCGTAACGTTAAGCGTGCGGACCCTATGGGTCGAGAACAATGTATACATGACCGAGACACGTCTCCGGTCAATAACCAATAGCGGAACCTGGATGCTCATATTGGCCCCTACATATTCTACGAAGATCTTTATCGGTCAGACCGCATAACAACATACGTTGTTCCCTTTGTCATCGGTATGTCACTTGCCCGAGATTCGATCGTCGATATCTCAATACCTAGTTCAATCTCGTTACCGGCAAGTCTCTTTACTCGTTTCGTAATACATCTTCTCGCAACTAACTAATTAGTTGCATTGCTTGCAAGGCTTAAGCGATGTGCATTACCGAGAGGGCCCAGAGATACCTCTCCGACAATCGGAGCGACAAATCCTAATCTCGAAATACGCCAACCCAACATGTACCTTTGGAGACACCTGTAGAGCACCTTTATAATCACCCAGTTACGTTGTGACGTTTGGTAGCACACAAAGTGTTCCTCCGGTAAACGGGAGTTGCATAATCTCTAGTCATAAGAACATGTATAAGTCATGAAGAAAGCAATAGCAACATACTAAACGATTGGGTGCTAAGCTAATGGAATGGGTCATGTCAATCACATCATTCTCCTAATTATGTGATCCCGTTAATCAAATGACAACTCATGTCTATGGTTAGGAAACATAACCATCTTCGATTAACGAGCTAGTCAAGTAGAGGCATACTAGTGACACTCTGTTTGTCTATTTATTCACACAAGTATTATGTTTCCAGTTAATACAATTCTAGCATGAATAATAAACATTTATCATGATATAAGTAAATAAATAATAACTTTATTATTGCCTCTATGGCATATTTCCTTCAGTCTCCCACTTGCACTAGAGTCAATAATCTAGATTACATAGTAATGATTCTAACACCCATGGAGCCTTGGTGCTGATCATGTTTTGCTCGTGGAAGAGGCTTAGTCAACGGGTCTGCTACATTCAGATCCGTATGTATCTTGCAAATCTCTATGTCTCCCACCTAGACTAGATCCTGGATGGAATTGAAGCGTCTCTTGATGTGCTTGGTTCTCTTGTGAAATCTGGATTCCTTTGCCAAGGCAATTGCACCAGTATTGTCACAAAAGATTTTCATTGGACCCGATGCACTAGGTATGACACCTAGATCGGATATGAACTCCTTCATCCAGACTCCTTTGTTTGCTGCTTCCGAAGCAGCTATGTACTCCGCTTCACATGTAGATCCCGCCACAACGCTTTGTTTAGAACTGCACCAACTGATAGCTCCACCGTTTAATGTAAATACATATCGGGTTTGCGATTTAGAATCGTCCAGATCTGTGTCAAAGCTTGCATCAACGTAACCATTTACGATGAGCTCTTTGTCACCTCCATATACGAGAAACATATCCTTAGTCCTTTCAGGTATTTCAGGATGTTCTTGACCGTTGTCCAGTGATCCACTCCTGGATTACTTTGGTACCTCCCTGCTAGACTTATAGCAAGGCACACATCAGGTCTGGTCACAGCATTGCATACATGATAGAGCCTATGGCTGAAGCATAGGGAACATCTTTCATTTTCTCTCTATCTTCTGTAGTGGTCGGGCATTGAGTCTTACTCAACTTCACACCTTGTAACACAGGCAAGAATCCTTTCTTTGCTTGATCCATTTTGAACTTCTTCAAAACTTTGTCAAGGTATGTGCTTTGTGAAAGTCCAATTAAGCGTCTTGATCTATCTCTATAGATCTTAATGCCCAATATGTAAGCAGCTTCACCGAGGTCTTTCATGGAAAAACTCTTATTCAAGTATCCCTTTATGCTATCCAGAAATTCTATATCATTTCCAATTAGCAATATGTCATCCACATATAATATCAGAAATGCTACAGAGCTCCCACTCACTTTCTTGTAAATACAGGCTTCTCCAAAAGTCTGTACAAAACCAAATGCTTTGATCACACTATCAAAGCATTTATTCCAACTCCGAGAGCCTTGCACCAGTCCATAAATGGATCGCTGGAGCTTGCACACTTTGTTAGCTCCCTTTGGATTGACAAAACCTTCCGGCTGCATCATATACAAATCTTCTTCCAGAAATCCATTCAGGAATGCAGTTTTGACATCCATCTGCCAAATTTCATAATCATAAAATGCGGCAATTGCTAACATGATTCGGACAGACTTAAGCATCGCCACGGATGAGAAGGTCTCATCTTAGTCAATCCCTTGAACTTGTCAAAAACCTTTTGCGAAAAGTCGAGCTTTGTAGACAGTAACATTACCGTCAGCGTCAGTCTTCTTCTTGAAGATCCATTTATTCTCAATTGCTTGGCGATCATTGGGCAAGTCAACCAAAGTCCACACTTTGTTCTCATACATGGATCCCATCTCAGATTTCATGGCTTCAAGCCATTTTGCGGAATCTGGGCTCACCATCGCTTCTTCATAGTTCGTAGGTTCATCATGATCTAGTAGCATGACTTCCAGAACAGGATTACCGTACCACTAGAGTGCGGATCTTACTCTGGTTGATCTACGAGGTTCAGTAGTAACTTGTTCTGAAGTTTCATGATCATCATCATTAGCTTCCTCACTAATTGGTGTAGGTGTCACAGAAACCAGTTTCTGTGATGTACTACTTTCCAATAAGGGAGCAGCTACAGCTACCTCATCAAGTTCTACTTTCCTGCCCCTCACTTCTTTCGAGAGAAACTCCTTTTCTAGAAAGGATCCATTCTTAGCAACAAATGTCTTGCCTTCGGATCTGTGATAGAAGGTGTACCCAACAGTCTCCTTTGGGTATCCTATGAAGACACATTTCTCTAATTTGGGTTCGAGCTTATCAGGTTGAAGCTTTTTCACATAAGCATCGCAGCCCCAAACTTTCAGAAACGACAACTTTGGTTTCTTGCCAAACCATAGTTCATAAGGCGTCGTTTCAACGGATTTTGATGGTGCCCTATTTAACGTGAATGCGGCCGTCTCTAAAGCATAACCCCAAAACGATAGCGGTAAATCTGTAAGAGACATCATAGGTCGCACCATATCAAGTAAAGTACGATTACGATGTTCGGACACACCAATACGCTGTGGTGTTCCGGGTGGCGTGAGTTGCGAAACTATTCCGCATTGTTTCAAATGTAAACCAAACTCGTAACTCAAATATTCTCCTCCAAGATCAGATCGTAGAAACTTTATTTTCTTTTTACGATAATTTTCAACTTCACTCTGAAATTCTTTGAACTTTTCAAATGTTTCAGACTTATGTTTCATTAAGTAGATATACCCATATCTGCTTAAATCATCTGTGAAGGTGAGAAAATAACGATATCCGCCACGAGCTTCAACATTCATTGGACCACATACATCTGTATGTATGATTTCTGACAAATCTGTTGCTCTCTCCATAGTACCGGAGAACGGCGTTTTAGTCATCTTGCCCATGAGGCACGGTTCGCAAGTACCAAGTGATTCATAATCAAGTGGTTCGAAAAGTCCATCAGTATGGAGTTTCTTCATGCGCTTTACACCGATATGACCTAAACGGCAGTGCCACAAATAAGTTGCACTATCATTATCAACTCTGCATCTTTTGGCTTCAACATTATGAATATGTGTATCACTACTATCGAGATTCATCAAAAATAGACCACTCTTCAAGGGTGCATGACCATAAAAGATATTACTCATATAAATAGAACAACCATTATTCTCTGATTTAAATGAATAACCGTCTCGCATCAAACAAGATCCAGATATAATGTTCATGCTCAACGCTGGCACCAAATAACAATTATTTAGGTCTAATACTAATCCTGATGGTAGATGTAGAGGTAGAAGTAGCGTGTCGACCGCGATCACATCGACTTTGGAACCATTTCCCACGTGCATCGTCACCTCGTCCTTTGCTAGTGTTCGCTTAATCCGTAGTCCCTGTTTCGAGTTGCAAATATTAGCAACAGAACTAGTATCAAATACCCAGGTGCTACTGCGAGCTCTAGTAAGGTACACATCAATAACATGTATATCACATATACCTTTGTTCACCTTGCCATCCTTCTTATCCGCCAAATACTTGGGGCAGTTCCGCTTACAGTGACCAGTCTGCTTGCAGTAGAAGCACTCAGTTTTAGGCTTAGGTCCAGACTTGGGTTTATTCTCTTGAGCAGCAGCTTGCTTGCTGTTCTTCTTGAAGTTCCCCTTCTTCTTCCCCTTGCCCTTTTCCTTGAAACTAGTGGTCTTGTTGACCATCAACACTTGATGCTCCTTCTTGATTTCTACCTCCGCAGCTTTTAGCATTGCGAAAAGCTCGGGAATTGTCTTATCCATCCCTTGCATATTATAGTTCATCACGAAGCTCTTGTAGCTAGGTGGAAGTGATTGGAGAATTCTGTCAATGACGCAATCATCCGGAAGATTAACTCCTAGTTGAATCAAGTGATTATTATACCCAGACATTTTGAGTATATGCTCACTGACAGAACTGTTCTCCTCCATCTTGCAGCTATAGAACTTATTGGAGACTTCATATCTCTCAATCCGGGCATTTGCTTGAAATATTAGCTTCAACTCCTGGAACATCTCATATGCTCCATGACGTTCAAAACGTCGTTCAAGACCCGGTTCTAAGCCGTAAAGCATGGCACATTGAACTATCGAATAGTCATCAGCTTTGCTCTGCCAGACGTTCTTAACATCGTCAGTTGCATCAGCAGTAGGCCTGGCACCTAGCGGTGCTTCCAGGACGTAATTCTTCTGTGCAGCAATGAGGATAATCCTCAAGTTACGGACCCAGTCTGTGTAATTGCTACCATACTCTTTCAACTTTGCTATCTCAAGGAACGCATTAAAATTCAACGGAACAACAGCACGGGCCATCTATCTACAATCAAACATAAACAAGCAAGATACTATCAGGTACTAAGTTCATGATAAATTTAAGTTTTAATCATAATACTTAAGAACTCCCACTTAGAAAGACATCCATGTACGTACACGTTCGCGACCAGAATGACAACGCTACGTACGCTTCGACCAGGTGGGTCCCGACTGTCAGGCACTTCCTTGCGTGCGAAGATATAGCTGGTTGGTCCCAGCAGTCAGGGGGGCGAATCGTTTTTTTTGCCCGGACGCACTTCCTTGCATGCTAAGATGTAGCTGGTGGGCCCCAGCAGTCAGGGGGGCGAATCGTTTTTTTTTTGCCTGGGCGCACTTCCTTGCGTGCGAAGATGTAGCTGGTGGGTCCCAGCAGTAATGGGGAAATGTTTTTTTCATGAAATACGGTGGCCCGTCTGGTGGGTCCTCTCTATCAGGTGGAGGAATCATTATTTTGCGCGTAATAAGGAGGCACTTCCTTGCTGCGGCCGTGGACCCAGCTGTCAGCCTCTCCACGTATAGTCCACGTCCGATGGAAGTCGTTCCTTGACCATGCCACACCGAGAGCACCACGGTGGTGGACGACGGGGAGGACTAGGAAGGGGACGACTCGGAGCCGGGGAAGACGCAGCAGTGGATGCCCAGGCAAAGAGGAGTACGAGGGTTCACTGGTTCGGCTGCGGTGTGAGGCTGATGTCGCCGCAGATTAACAGGGGGTGTGGGTGAGTAGAGGGATGGCCTGGCCGGCGGTGGGAGTAGTAGGGGGCGATGAGGCCTTCGCGGCATCACAGCCGGCCACGGGAGGCAGGAGCACGCGGCACGACCGGCGCTGGTTTGGGCGGCTGGAGTAAGAAGACCAGAGGTTGAAGAAGCACTACGGCCGTTGGATGAACATCGTACCGTAACAGGAGCTAGAATCGTTCATATTGACTAAGTTGACAAAGCCCTATGTCCCGTCAACTTGGTAGGCCCACAAGTCAGCCTCCCACTATGCTGAGTTCCAGCTGGCAGGGGGAATATTCATTATTTTGTGCGTAATAAGGAGGCACTTCCTTGCGTGCGAAGATAGCTAGTGGGTCCGACATGTCAGCGAGGGGCACGTTGTTTTCACGAAATACAGAGGCCCTTCCGGTGGGTCCCAGATGTCAGGTGGACGAATCATTATTTTGCGCGTAATAAGGGGGCATTTCCTTGTGTGCGGCCGTGGACCCAACTGTCAGCCTCTCCACGCATAGTCTACTTACGATGGTGTTGTTCGTTGACCACGTTGACCACGCCGCGCCGAGCGCATCCAAGGTGGTGGACGACGGCGAGGCCCCGGACAGCAACGAACCGGAGATGGGAAGATGTGGGAGTAGAGTCGCAGACAGAGAGGTGTACGAGGGTTAACTGGTTCTAGTGCCGTGTGGTTCGGCAGTCGGTGGAGAAGAACAGGAGATGTGGAGGGGTGGAGGGATGGCCTGGCCAACGGTGGAGTAGCGCTTCATAGCGAAGCGTGCTAAGCAGAGCTGCTAGCAGCAGGAGGAGGGAGGTGGCCCCGGCGGCGCTGGAGGAATTATAGGGGATGTGCATATCCCCGTTGAGGTAACTTAGTGTTATTCGAAATTTCTCCGGTTCCATGATTATCGGAATGAGTTGTTAACAAGACTTGATCAACCTTGTCAGTGGATTCTTTTTGATGAGCATGAGATGGATGAAACTAGCAGCACAACCTTCTGTACCTTCTCTATACTTTCTATTATTTAGTAGAAATAAAGTAAAAATAGTATTTTTCTGTCTGTTTCCTGATTTATCCGTGCAATATAAAAATATCCCAAAAATAAAAGTCCTCAGAATGACATGCCAATTTAATATGATTTTTTCGGGAATATTTGAGGATTTAATGTGCAAAAATTACCGCGGGGGGAGCTGCCACCTGGCCACGAGGGTGGAGGGCGTGCCCTACCCCCCTGGGCGCGCCCCCTGCCTCGTGGGCCCATGGTGGCCCTCCTCCACTTATCCCTGGACCCATCTTCTTCCTCTTCCTCACAAAAACCCGAAAAACCAACTCAAGCACGAGTTCCAGCCCTCTTTGCTGTGATTTTCGATCTCCTTGCTCAAAGCACCTCTCGCAAAACTGCTTGGGGAGATTATTCCTTGGTATGTGACTCCTCCATTGGTCCAATTAGTTTTTGTTCTAGTGCTTTACTCCTTGCAAATTTGTGCTGCATAGGTGACCATGTTCTTGAGCTTGCATGTCAAATTTATATGGTTCCAAGTAGTTCCAATGCTTGATATAGGCTCTAGGCACTTGTAGGAGTAGTTGCTATCAGTTTTATTGAAGTTGGTTCACTTTTGTTTGAAGTTACTAAAAATTTCAGAAATTTTTCAGAGAAAAGCAATATGCTTAGGAAGATGTCCCAAGGTGGTTCTTCTAAGAAGCAAGGACCCCGGCTGGCTATGCGTGATGCTGACGAGGAACCACCAAGAGACGCTCTAGTGCAGCCTTGCGAATGGCCGTCGAAAAATTTTATGGATCGTGCAGGAATTAAAGAAGAATTTAAAGCATATTTGCGCAATGCCGGTCTTGAGGATTTTGAGGCTGACAAATGCCCCCAGTATCATGATCTCACAAGTTCATTTGTGAGGAGGGAAAACAAAGATATACTATCACCAGAGAGGAGGCAGATGAGTACGAGAGGAGAGCGGAGGCAGCCCGACTCCACGCTGCAGCTCAGCAGGCGATAACCGCTGCATCACAGTATGATCCCAGCTATTCCTCGTCGTAGTACGACCCCAGCTACACCTACGGGTATCCGCCAGGCTATCCCTGGCAATAGACCAACTTAGGCCAAAAGCCTAAGCTTGGGGGAGTACGTATTTCTCACCGACGTTACATTTATGTTCACACACACTCATTGCTAGATGTCGGTGCACATGCCCTTCACTGTAATATCCATGCTAGTTTATTTTCTTTTTCCTGCTTTCTTCTTGTGTGTTTGTTAAACCTTAAGAAAAACCAAAAACATTAGTAGTAGTTTATTTTTCTACTGTAGTAGTAGTAAGTAAAAAAGAAAACCCAAAAAATTTTCCCGTTCTTCTTTTGCTTGTTGGGAGCTTTCCCGTGTAAATAGTTTTTATTTCTTTTCTTTTCTTTGGGGGTCAGTAGGAGAAGACCATGATTAAATTGTTGAAGTGGCTCTTATATGCATTATTGTTGAATTAACCCAGAGCCCATATTGCCTTGTCTTCTCCTGTTTATTGAATGCTCGCAGATTCCAGCTTAGTCCAATGCACGTGCACTCTTATTATTATTCACATCGTTCGGTCGTGCAAGTGAAAGGCAATTATGATGATATATGATGGACCGACTGAGATGAGAAAAGCTGGTATGAACTCGACCTCTTTTGTTTTTGTAAATATGATGAGTTCATCGTTCTTGATTCAGCTTATTATAAATAAACATGTTTGCAATGACAATTAGAGATCATAGTTACTTGTCCCATGCTTGATTAGCTATGAGTTATAATGGTTTACCTTGTGTGCCAACATGCTATTGAGATGATTATGATATGGTATGATGGGGTGGTATCCTCCTTTGAATGATTTAAGTGACTTGACTTGGCACATGTTCACGCATGTAGTTGAAACAAAATCAACATAGCCTTCACGATATTTATGTTCATGGTGGATTATATCCTACTCATGCTTGCATCCAATGTTTATTAATTTTAATGCATGTACATGGCTGATGTCGCTCTCTAGTTGGTCGCTTCCCAGTCTTTTGCTAGCCTTCACTTGTACTAAGCGGGAATACTGCTTGTGCATCCAATCCCTTAAACCCCAAAGTTATTCTAGATGAGTCCACTATACCTTCCTATATGCGGTATCTACCTGCCGTTCCAAGTAAATTTGTATGTGCCAAACTCTAAACCTTCAAATAAACATTCTGTTTTGTATGCTCGAATAGCTCACGTATCAACCAAAGCTACCCTTATCTTCCATGTTAGGCGGCTTATCTCAAGAGGAGTGGACTCCGCTCCTCACTCACGAGAAAATGGCTGGTCACCGGGATGCCTAGTCCCATGCTTTATGCAAACTAAATCAAAATTTAATTGCAAACAAAACTCCCCCTGGGACCTGATGTATGTTGGAGACACTCGTTGTTTCGAGCAAGTCATGGATTGATGCTTGTTGGTGGAGGGGGAGTATAAACTTTACCATTCTGTTTGGGAACCGCCTATAATGTGTTTGACATGGAAGATATCGCCATCTCTTAGTTGCTACGTTGACAATGAAAGTATACCGCTCAAAATACAATTTATCTCTATTTCAAAACCGAGCTCTGGCACCTCTACAAATCCCTGCTTCCCTCTGCGAAGGGCCTATCTATTTACTTTTATGTTGAGTCATCACCCTCTTATTAAAAAGCACTAGCTGGAGAGCGCAGCTGTCATTTGCATTCATCATTGTTAATTTATATTGGGTATGACTATGATTGGATCTCTTTTACCATGAATTACAATGTCTAGTCAGTCCTTGATCTTAAAGGTGCTCTGCATTTATGTTTTGCGGTCTCAGAAAGGGCTAGCGAGATACCATCCTGTTATATCATATTATGATTTGTTTTGAGAAAGTGTTTTCATCCGAGATTTATTATTATGGCTTGCTAGTTGATTATGCTATTGATATAAGTGATTGTGAGACCTGAGAATTATTGCTAATGTGGTTAGTTATGATCTTTGCTAAAAACCTGAATGCTGGCTTTACATATTTACAACAACAAGAGCAAACAGATTTTGTAAAAGTTTTCTTTTTCTCTTTCAGTTTGTCAACTGAATTGCTTGAGGACAAGCAAGGGTTTAAGCTTGGGGGAGTTGATACGTCTCCATCGTATCTACTTTTCCAAACACTTTTGCCCTTGTTTTGGACTCTAACTTGTATGATTTGAATGAAACTAACCCGGACTGACGCTGTTTTCAGCAGAATTGCCATGATGTTGTTTTATGTGCAGAAAACAAAAGTTCTCGGAATGACCTGAAACTCCATGGGATGTCTTATAAAAAATAATAAAAAATCCTCGCCAAAGATGAAGACCAGGGGGGCCACACCCTGTCCACGAGGGTGGGGGGCACCCCCCCTACCTTGTGGGCCCCCTGGACACCCTCCGACGCCAACTCCAACTCTATATATTGGCTTTCGGGGAGAAAAAAATAAGAGAGAAGAAATCATCGCGTTTTACGATATGGAGCCACCGCCAAGCCCTAAAACCTCTCGGGACGGCTGATCTGGAGTCCGTTCGGGGCTCCGGAGAGGGGAATCCGTCGCCATCGTCATCATCAACCATCCTCCATCACCAATTTCATGATGCTCGCCGCCGTGCGTGAGTAATTCCATCGTAGGCTTGCTGGACGGTGATGGGTTGGATGAGATTTATCATGTAATCGAGTTAGTTTTGTTAGGGTTTGATCCCTAGTATCCACTATGTTCTGAGATTGATGTTGCTATGACTTTGCTATGCTTAATGCTTGTCACTAGGGCCCGAGTGCCATGATTTCAGATCTGAACCTATTATGTTTTCATGAATATATGTGAGTTCTTGATCCTATCTTGCAAGTATATAGTCACCTACTATGTGTTATGATCCGGCAACCCCGAAGTGACAATAATCGGGACCACTCCCGGTGATGACCATAGTTTGAGGAGTTCATGTATTCACTATGTGCTAATGCTTTGTTCTGGTTCTCTATTAAAAGGAGGCCTTAATATCCCTTAGTTTCCAATTGGACCCTGCTGCCACGGGAGGGTAGGACAAAAGATTTCATGCAAGTTCTTTTCCATAAGCACGTATGACTATATTCGGAATACATGCCTACATTACATTGATGAATTGGAGCTAGTTCTGTGTCACCCTATGTTATGACTGTTACATGATGAACCGCATCCAGCATAATTATCCATCACTGATCCGGTGCCTACGAGTTTTCCATATACTGGTTCTCGCTTATTTACTTTTCCGCTGTTACTATTACAATCACTACAAAATACCAAAAATATTTACTATTGCTCGCACTACTCTTTTGTTACCGTTACCACCACTATCATATTACTTTGCTACTAAACACTTTGCTGCAGATACTAAGTTTCCAGGTGTGGTTGAATTGACAACTCAGCTGCTAATACTTGATAATATTCTTTGGCTCCCCTTGTGTAGAATCAATAAATTTGGGTTGAATACTCTACCCTTGAAAACTGTTGCGATCTCCTATACTTGTGGGTTATCAGTTGCCGCTCCCTTGTTACGAGTGGTTATCAACCTAGAGCTCTGCTCACCGGCCATGGCAATGACGGACGAAGAAGAAGCACTTATGAGGAGGAAAGGTAGAGTAATTTTCGGTTAGGTAGTTCCCCTTTTTATAACCTAAGTACTAGCACTAGTACTAATACCTGCATAGTGGGAACACGTTCAGGTTTGGTACGTACTAGTAGGTGTGAGCAGGCTTTCGAATGTGATGGGAACAAGGTAAAGATTAATTGATGGTTTTGGTTTCGAGGCCCGAAACGGCTCCCGATGAGTTCAGCGGAACATAAATTTCAAGTACTACACTGCTCAAATGCGTAAATATTGTGTTACTGTCAAAAATTGGCACAAAATACGAAGGAGACCAATGGAAGTACTACTAGCAACCCACGATTTAACTACTCACATGCGCGCAGTGGAGTAATAATGTCTTTCTTCCGCCCTCACGTCCACTCAATTTGCATGGGCTGTATTAATTGACCATCAATGAAGTGAACGACTTTACACGCGTCAAATTATCACATGGGGTGGATCTTGGTACAAAATTGCGTCCGCCCATGTACCCGTGTGTGCATGCGAGGGAACGTGCATGCATATCTTCGCTTCGTGCATGTACCGCCAGTATGGCTCAGGGAGGACGAGTACATTCTTCTGGAACCAGCAGCACGTCATTCTGATCAATCCACGCAAGGAGGTCGCAACAACACCTCCACATGTGCCACGTGGCTTCATGAACTGTAAGAGAGACACTGTGTAGCGTGCCATTGGTATTCTAATTTACGTGTTTTGCACATACTCGAAGTACTAGTAAGGTACACGTGCATTGCACGCATCAGATTTTGCAACCAAATTATGAATAAATACCACACTATAGCATGTAAGCTTTGAGTCATATATGCCTGATGTAGCCCTTCGTTTAATTCTTATAGTTCATCTCATTCAAAATCAATTAGTTTTTATAAAAAAGCTAAGAACGCGGGAATAGGAAAAACATGGGATTATAGTGGAATGTCGTCTTGAATCCTACAGGATTGTACGAGTGTTTGATTGTGCATAGAAAAAACAAAGAATTCTTTCAAAGAGGTTTGAGTGGATGGGATGTTTCCTATGAAATCTAGTGCAAATGAATCATATGGAAAAATTCCTATGGTTTACATTCCTATGAATCAAACAACTAAGATAGGAAAAATTCCTAATGATTAGAATGCTCCAAAATTCCTTTGAGAATCCTTTGAATCAAAGAAGCCCTTAA
>NC_053023.1:40262387-40350529 GCF_003073215.2 Triticum urartu | reverse complement strand
ACACCTTTTGAGAGAGCCATACATGAATTAGAATTTGATAGAATACTCTATGTGCTTCACTTATATCTTTTGAGCTAAGTAGTTTTACTCTATGTGCTTCACTTATATCTTTTGAGCTAAGTAGTTTTACTCTATGTGCTTCACTTATATCTTTTGAGCTAAGTAGTTTTGCTCTATGTGCTTCACTTATATCTTGAGCTATATAGTTTTGCTCTATGTGCTTCACTTATATCTTTTGAGCGTTATAATTTTGCTCTATGTGCTTCACTTAGATTTTTTAGAGCACGGTGGTGGATTTGTTTTAAAGAAACTATTGATCTCTCATGCTTCACTTAAATTATTTTGAGAGTCTTAATAGCATGGTAATTTGCTTAATAATAACATGCTTGGTATTCAAGATTTGTGAAACTTTCTTTTGAGTGTCTTGAATACTAAGAAAAGTTGGATGCTTGATAATTGTTTTGAGATATGGAGGCAGTAATATCAAAGTCATGCTAGTAGAGTAATTGTGAATTTGAGAAGTGCTTGAGTTAAAGTTTGCAAGTCCCGTAGCATGCACGTATGGTAAATGTTATGCAACAAATTTGAAACATGAGGTGTTATTTGATTGTCCTCCTTATGAGTGGCGTTCGGGGACGAGCGATGGTCTTTTCCTACCAATCTATCCCCCTAGGAGCATGCGCGTAATACTTTGGTTTTTGATGGCTTGTAGATTTTTTGCAATAAGTATATGAGTTCTTTATGACTAATGTTGAGTCCATGGATTATACGCACTCTCACCCTTCCATCATTGCTAGCCTCTACGGTACCGTGCATTGCCCTTTCTCACATCGAGAGTTGGTGCAAACTTCGCCGGTGCATCCAACCCCCGTGATATGATACGCTCTTTCACACATAAACCTCCTTATATCTTCCTTAAAACAGCCACCATACCTACCTATTATGGCATTTCCATAGCCATTTCGAGATATATTGCCATGCAACTTTCCACCATCCAGTTTATCATGACACATTCATCATTGTCATATTGCTTAGCATGATCATGTAGTTGACATAGTATTTGTGGCAAAGCCACCGTTCATAATTTTTTCATACTTGTCACTCTTGATTCATTGCATATCCCGGTACACCGTCAGAGGCATCCATATAGAGTCATACTTTGTTCTAGTATCGAGTTGTAATCATTGAGTTGTAAATAAATAGAAGTGTGATGATCATCATTCAATAGAGCATTGTCCCAAAAAAAGAGAAAGGCCAAAAAAAAAGAGAAGGCCCCAAAAAAAAGATAAATAAAGAGGGGCAATGCTACTATTCCTTCTTTCCACACTTGTGCTTCAAAGTAGCACCATGTTCTTCATATAGAGTCTCTCTTGAGTTATCACTTTCATATACTAGTGGGAATTTTCATTATAGAACTTGGCTTGTATATTCCAACAATGGGCCTCCTCAAGTGCCCTAGGTCTTCGTGAGCAAGCAAGTTGGATGCACACCCACTTAGTTTCTTTTGTTGAGCTTTCATACATTCATAGCTCTAGTGCATCCGTTGCATGGCAATCCCTACTCCTTGCATTAACATCAATCGATGGGCATCTCCATAGCCCATTGATTAGCCCCGTTGATGTGAGACTTTCTCCTTTTTGTCTTCTCCATATAACCCCCATCATTATATTCTATTCCACCCATAGTGCTATATCCAAGGCTCACGCTCATGTATTGCGTGAAAGTTTATGAGTTTGAAATTATTAAGGTATGAAACAATTGCTTGGCTTGTCATCGGGGTTGTGCATGATGAGAAGCATTCTTGTGTGACGAAAATGGAGCATGACTAAACTATATGATTTTGTAGGGATGAACTTTCTTTGGCCATGGTACTTTAAGAAAACATAATTGCTTTGTTGGTTTGCTTGAAGTATTATTATTCTCTATGTCAATATGAACTTTTGTCTTGAATCTTCCTAATCTGAATATTCATACCACAATTAAGAAGATTTGCATTGAAATTATGCCAAGTAGCACTCCGCATCAAAAATTCTCTTTTTATCATTTACCTACTCGAGGACGAGCAGGAATTAAGCTTGGGGATGCCTGATACGTCTCCAACATATCTATAATTTTTGATTGCTCCATGCTATATTATCTACTGTTTTGGACTATATTAGGCTTTATTTTCCACTTTTATATTATTTTTGGGACTAACCTATTAACCAGAGGCCCAGCCCAGAATTGTTATTTTTTGCCTATTTCAGTATTTCGGAGAAACAGAATATCAAACGGAGTCCAAACGGAATAAAACCTTCGGTAACGTGATTTTCTCACCGAACGTAATCCAGGAGACTTGGACCCTACTCCAAGGAGTCAAAGAGGTGGTCACGAGGGTGGGGGGCGCGCCCACCCCCCTAGGGCGCCCCCCTGCCTTGTGGGCCCCTCGGTGCTCCACCAACGTACTCCTTCCTCCTATATATACCTACGTACCCCCAAATGATCAGACAAGGAGCCAAAAACCTAATTCCACCGCCGCAACTTTCTGTATCCACGAGATCCCATCTTGGGGCCTGTTCCGAAGCTCCGCCGGAGAGGGCCGTCATCACAGAGGGCTTCTACATCATCATAGCCCCTCCGATGAAGTGTGAGTAGTTTACCTCTGACCTTCGGGTCCATAGTTAGTAGCTAGATGGCTTCTTCTCTCTTTTTGGATCTCAATACAAAGTTCTCCCCCTCTCTTGTGGAGATCTATTCGATGTAATCTTCTTCTTTTTGCGGTGTGTTTGTTGAGACCGATGAATTGTGGGTTTATGATCAAGTCTATCTATGAATAATATTTGAATCTTCTCTGAATTCTTTTATGTATGATTGGTTATCTTTGCAAGTCTCTTTGAATTATCCATTTGGTTTGGCCAACTAGATTGGTAGTTCTTGCCATGGGAGAAGTGCTTAGCTTTGGGTTCGATCTTGCGGTGTCCTTTCCCAGTGACAGAAGGGGCAACAAGGCACGTATTGCATCGTTGCCATCGAGGATAACAAGATGGGGTTTATTTCATATTGCATGAATTTATCTCTCTACATCATGTCATCTTGCTTAAAGCGTTACTCTGTTTTTAACTTAACACTCTAGATGCATGCTGGATAGCGGTCGATGAGTGGAGTAATAGTAGTAGATGCAGAATTGTTTCGGTCTACTTGTCACGGACGTGATGCCTATATACATGATCATGCCTAGATATTCTCATAACTATGCTCAATTCTATCAATTGCTCAACAGTAATTTGTTCACCCACCGTAGAATACTTATGCTCTTGAGAGAAGCCACTAGTGAAACCTATGGCCCTCGGGTCTATTCTCATCATATCAATCTCCATCACTTTAATCTTGCTTTGCTTTTTTACTTTGCCTTTTACTTTTCACTTTGCATCTCTATACCAAAAATACCAAAAATATTATATCTATCAGATCTCACTCTCGTAAGTGATCGTGAAGGGATTGACAACCCCTAATCGCGTTGGTTGCGAGTAGCTATCATTTTGTGCAGGTACGAGGGACTTGAGTGTGGCCTCCTACTGGATTGATACCTTGGTTCTCAAAAACTGAGGGAAATACTTACTCTACTCTGCTACATCATCCCTTCCTCTTCGGGGAAATCCAACGCAAGCTCAAGAGGTAGCAAACCTTCGGGAACTTGATTTTCTCAATGAACAAGACTCGGGAGACTTGGACCCTACGTCAAGAAAGAAAAGAGGAGGCCACGAGGTAGGGGGCACGCCCACCCCCACCAGGCGCGCCCTCCACCCTCGTGGGCCCCCTGTTGCTCCACCAACGCACTCCTTCCTCCTATATATACCTACGTACCCCCAAACGATCAGATACGGAGCCAAAACCCTAATTCCACCGCTGTAACTTTCTGTATCCACGAGATCCCATCTTGGGGCCTGTTCCGGAGCTCCGCCGGAGGGGGCATCGATCACGGAGGGCTTCTACATCAACACCATAGCCTCTCCGATGAAGTATGAGTAGTTTACCTCAGACCTTCGGGTCCATAGTTAGTAGCTTGATGGCTTCTTCTCTCTTTTTGGATCTCAATACAACGTTCTCCCCCTCTTTTGTGGAGAACTATTCGATGTAATCTTCTTTTTGCGGTGTGTTTGTTGAGACCGATGAATTGTGGGTTTATGATCAAGTCTATCTATGAATAATATTTGAATCTTCTCTGAATTCTTTTATGTATGATTGGTTATCTTTGCAAGTCTCTTCGAATTATCAGTTTGGTTTGGCCTACTAGATTGATCTTTCTTACAATGGGAGAAGTGCTTAGCTTTGGGTTCAATCTTGCAGTGTCCATTCCCAGTGACAGTAGGGGCAGCAAGGCACGTATTGTATTGTTGCCATCGAGGATAACAAGATGGGGTTTTCTTCATATTGCATGAGTCTATCCCTCTACATCATGTCATCTTGCTTAAGATGTTACTCTGTTTTTAACTTAATACTCTAGATGCATGCTGGATAGCGGTTGATGAGTGGAGTAATAGTAGTAGATGCAGGCAGGAGTCGGTCTACTTGTTTCGGACGTGATGCCTATATACATGATCATACCTAGATATTCTCATAACTATGCTCAATTCTGTCAATTGCTCAACAGTAATTTGTTCACCCACTGTAGAATACTTATGCTCCCGAGAGAAGCCACTAGTGAAACCTATGGCCTCCGGGTCTATCTTTATCATATTGATCTCCTACTACTTAGTTATTTCCTTTGCTATTTACTTTGCCTTTATTTTACTTTGCATCTTTATCATAAAAATACCAAAAATATTATCTTATCATATCTATCAGATCTCACTCTCGTAAGTGGCCTTATAGGGATTGACAACCCCTATTTGCGTTGGTTGTGAGGATTTATTTGTTTTGTGCAGGTGCAAGGGACTCACGCGTAGCCTCCTACTGGATTGATACCTTGGTTCTCAAAAACTGAGGGAAATACTTATGCTACTTTGCTGCATCATTCCTTCCTCTCCAAGGAAAACCAACGCAGTGCTCAAGAGGTAGCACGCATACATCAGTATGTATTATTTCCAATAAGTCAGTTGCTCGCTCCATTGTTCCGGAGAACAGAGTCTTAATCATCTTGGCGACGAGGCATGGTTCGCAAGCATCATGTGATTCATAATCAAGTGATTCCTAAAGTCCATCAGCATGGAGTTTCTTCATGCGCTTTACACCAATATGACCTAAATGGCAGTGCCACATATAAGTTGCATTATCATCATTAACTTTGCATCTTTTGGCTTCAATATTATGAATATGTATATCACTACGATCGAGATTCAGTAAACCATTTATATTGAGTGTATGACCATTGAAAGTTTTATTCATGTAAATAGAACAACAATTATTCTTTGACTTAAATGAATAACCGTATTGCAATAAACATGATCCAATCATATTCATGCTCAACACAAACACCAAATAACATTTATTTTAGGTTCAACACTGACCCCGAATGTAAAGGGAGTGTGCGATGGTGATCTTATCAACCATGGAATCACTTCCAACTCACATCATCACCTCGTCCTTAACTAGTCTCTGTTTATTTTGCAACTCCCGTTTCGAGTTACTACTCTTAGCAACCGAACCAATATTAAATACTGAGGGGTTACTATAATCACTAGTAAAGTACACATCAATAACATGTATATCAAATATACATTTGTTCACTTTGCCATCCTTCTTATCCGCCAAGTATCTAGGGCAGTTTCACTTCCAGTGACCATTTCCTTTGTAGTAGAAGCACTCAGTTTCAGGCTTGGGTCTAGCTTTGGGCTTCTTCATGGGAGTGGCAACTTACTTGCCATTCTTCTTGAAGTTACCTTTCTTTCCCTTGCCCTTTTACTTGAAACTAGTGGTCTTGTCAACCATCAACACTTGATACTTTTTCTTGATTTCTACCTTCGTTGATTTCAGCATCGCGAATAGCTCGGGAATTGTTTGTTCATCCCTTGCATATTATAGTTCATCACGAAGTTCTAGTAACTTGGTGATAGTGACTAGAGAACTTTGTCAATCACTGTCTTATCTGGAAGATTAACCCCCACTTGATTCAAGCGATTGTGGTACTCAGACATTCTGAGCAAATGCTCACTGGTTGAGCTATTCTCCTCCATCTTGTAGGCAAAATACTTGTCATAGGTCTCATACCTCTCGACTCGGGCATGAGTCTGAAATACAAATTTCAGCTCTTGGAACATCTTATATGCTCCATGTCGTTCAAAATATTTTTGAAGTCCCAGTTCTAAGCCGTAAAGCATGCTGCACTAAACTATCAAGTAGTCATCATACCGAGCTTGCCAAACGTTCATAACGTCCGCATCTGCTCCTGCAATAGGTTCGTCACCTAGCGGTGCATCAAGGACATAATACTTCTGTGCAGCAATGAGGATAATTCTCAGATCATGGAGCTAGTCCGCATCATTTCTACTAACATCTTTCAACTTATTTTTCCATTGCCACTAACATCTTTCAACTTATTTTTCTCTAGGAACATATCAAAAATAAAATAGGGGAGCTATACATGAGCTATTGATCTACAACAACATAGATATGCAAAATACTATCAGGTACTAAGTTCCTGATAAATTAAAATTCAATTAATCATATTACTTAAGAACTCCCACTTAGATAGACATCCCTCTAATCATCTAAGTGATCACATGATCCATATCAACTAAACCATGTCCGATCATCACGTGAGATGGAGAAGTTTTCAATGGTGAACATCACTATGTTGATCATATCTACTATATGATTCACGCTCGACCTTTCGGTCTTAGTATTCCGGGGCCATATCTGCATATGCTAGGCTCGTCAAGTTTAACCCGAGTATTCTGCGTGTGCAAAACTGGCTTGCACCCGTTGTATGTGAACGTAGAGCTTATCACACCCGATCATCACGTGGTGTCTCGGCACGACGAACTGTAGCAACGGTGCATACTCAGGGAGAACACTTGTACCTTGAAATTTAGTGAGAGGTCATATTATAGTGCTACTGCCGTACTAAGAAAAATAAGATGCATAAAGGATAAACATCACATGCAATCAAATAAGTGATATTATATGGCCATCATTATCTTATGCCTTTGATCTCCATCTCCAAAGCACCATCATGATCACCATCGTCACCGGCTTGACACCTTGATCTCCATCGAAGAATCATTATCGTCTCGCCAACTATTGCTTCTACGACTATCGCTACCGCTTAGTGATAAAGTGAAGCAATTACATGGCAATTGCATTTCATACAATAAAGCGACAACCATATGGCTCCTGCCAGTTGCCGATAACTGTTATAAAACATGATCATCTCATACAACAATTTATATATCATCACGTCTTGACCATATCACATCACAACAAGCCCTGCAAAAACAAGTTAGACGTCCTCTACTTTGTTGTTGCAAGTTTTACGTGGCTGTTACGGGCTTCTGCAAGAACCGTTCTTACCTACGCATCAAAACCATAACGATTTTTCGTCAAGTGTGTTGTTTTAACTTTCAACAAGGACCGAGCGTAGTCAAACTCGATTCAACTAACGTTGGAGAAACAGACACCCACTAGCCACCTGTGTGCGAAGCACGGCGGTAGAATCAGTCTCATGAACATGGTCATGTAATGTCGGTCTGGGCCGCTTCATCCAACAATACCGCCGAATCAAAACCCGGAGCAAGAACCGATCTTAGATCGGAAAACCAAAAAAGTAAACGCAGATCAAGATGATCGGCGGGAGAGAGAAAACCCCGGAGCAAGAAAACATCAACATGACCGGCGGAAGAACCCTAGGTACGGACGGCGCGGCCCCCTGACGGCGGTATGGAGGCTGACCGTCTCGGGGCGGAAGCGGCGGGCGACAGCTAGGGTTTGAATCAATTAGGGTGATACCATGTTAGAAGGGAGAGAGGGATCTGATGGAATCGTTGATTGTATTGCTTGAGCCTAGTGGGCATATATATAAGAGTACAATGACCAACTTAGAGTATAAGACAAAGCAGAACCAAATCCTAGTCTATCCTATATTTTCTAATAATCATTATATACTCAACACAAACCAACCTACAGGAGAATAACCCGCCCTAATGGATTTCTTAATACATCGGCAGGAGAAAACTCAAGGTAAAAGAACGAATTTCATAACGCACTCTTACGCACAACAATGTCTTCCTTTCTTGCTCAACGCTCATCTTCTTCCACAACCGTTTCTTGACCGGTCTCATTAGCTAATCGCCTTTGCACCATAGGAAAAGCTGACCGACCTACGACCTACTTACCGTAGATTGGGTTTTTCTCTTCCGTGGTCATTCCTTTTGGCTTTCCTGTAAGAAATGATAAAAAGGAGAAAAGAAATTGAATTGCTCGCATTGTGCAAAAGCATCGTTGCACAGTGCAGGGTTAATCAAATTGCTCAGGAGCATGAGCAAAGTAGGTGACATGCATTGGTATAGATGGTTGTGTCTGATGTTGACCCAAGGGTGAAAACACAGGACGCAACCAACTTGCTGCAGATTGTTTTTTTCCTTGTGTGTTCATTTTTTTGCTGTAAACATAAACAGAGTCAATAAATTGAACTGATTTACATGGGTTACAGTGAAGAGCAGTGTAACATTGTTAGTTTTTCTTTTTGTGAGCATTCATCCGTCCTCTATTGATCAATTATTAGGACAAGAATCCCTACGCCTTGGGTGGATTTACAAGTCAAGTATGTTTCCCTACTATAAGAGAAGTACTCCCTTCATAAAGAAAGATAAGAGCGTTTAGATCACTACTCTTATTACAAGCCAACTATATCTCCCTATTAAAAGAAGTACTTTTTCCGTAAAGAAATATAAAAGCGTTTAGATCACTACTCTTACAAAGGAAGTAATAAGGAACCTCTAGCTAGAATGTGAGCATCTTGATTCGACCTTTTACTCTCATGAGTCATGACTGAAGCTAATATCATCGGAACTCGAGCCCACGCTTTGATCTCATCAGTAATTGATGCACATGACAGCCGCAGATTATTGTTGATTGTCCTGAGTACTAGCATTGCATTATGGGTCCCCAAGTCCCGCATCGAGAGCCAGTCCTTCCAAAGTCTCCAATTCAAAACTACCAACAAAAGTAATTGATCTTTGGACAATGTTTTTGCTAATACATGTGTCCACGTTGATTTTAATCCTGCCTGGGTGGGGTGGGTTCAACATGAGGCGTTCCTTTTTCTCCTCGCAGCAACGGTTAGTTGCACTAGTCCATTGGACACTGCCCCTTCGTCTCCCAATTGTGGGCCTTTGCTAATCGAGTCGAAACGTTGCATAATTATCAAGCTGCCTAATTGCTATTACAGCAAAATCACTAATTAAGAGGTATTTCTTGCAAAGGTCACCCCATCTTCTTAGGCTGGTCGTAATGGGAGTATCATAGGTAGTATCATGCACGCCAACTAAGCAATTTTGATGAGGTGGCATAGAATTAAATGAAGAAAGAGAGGCTTGATTACCATATCATGATACCGTATCATATTAAATGATGTGCTACTTTGTGTCATGCATGGCAATAAATGTAGTCATATATGATACCAACATATGATACCATGCATTACGGATGTAGTAGCATACACTAGTATCATATGCATGATACTAGTATATGATACTCCCCATTACAACCAGCCTTAGACAATGGTAAGTGGTGCACTGCATATGTGCCACTTGTCGCAACCTGGATGTTTTTCTTTTTTTGTATATTTGTCCATTGAAAACATTTTTATCTCTTGAAATATGGGTCCAAATTCTGAACTATTTATAATTTACATTACGTCGTGTATACTATTTTCTTCCATATAATCAAGTGCGGATACTTATTTTCCCGTTGTAACACACGGATAAGTTTGTTAGTTTTGGCTAAATCGGGAAGTGTAATTTTGGGCAGGCCGTGATCCTGGAAGAAACAACGTTCACGTCAAGGTATCCTCATGGGCGAACGATCCAAGATCCTCATGAAGTCACGAGTGAACGATCCAGGTTGGAACGTTCGCTCAAGGCATCCTCCAAATCTGATCGTTCGGTAGCTATGCACGTCCTATTCTTTTTGTTTTGGAAGTAGAGAACGGTTCAAATATCTTATCTGGTCCGGTTTGGGGCATATCAGACACTTTTCCTTCCACAAGTAAAGTAATTCTTAGAAAAAATAAAAAGTCGAGGCGACTTCATCTAGATCCTCAGCATCACCGCCACTGCCGTGATCTTTGGTCACCATCTGTGGCGGTATAATTGACTTCCACCTATCTTGGTTCTCTTTCTTTCATTGTGATTGATGTGCTTTTCCTTCACACTATCAAATTAGCACTAAGTGGCGCAATCTTGACGATTATTTCTCCTCCGCTGACACCTCTTGGTCACCAGATGAAGACATGTAATATGATGTTTATGTGCACCCCACTGAAGGAGGCTGAAGACACACATGTGTTAAATATCTTGGGTTACAGCAACCACAAGGGATGGGCTAGAAGAATGACAGCTACATACGGTCCGAGATTTTCATGATCGGCCACCACAACTAGTCCATAAGCTTCTTCCCTGATGGGTTCAAATGAGAAGGCTAAGATTACATCTCAATTTATCTCGAGTTTTTGTGCAACATTGAACTCCTGGCATCATGCGACATGAGGCTAGTGGACTAGTGCACTGGAATCTCGTAGTCAATGCATAAAACATGACTTCAGATTTTCTAAAATAAATAGTATTTATACTAAATTTTTATATTTCCATACAATTTATTATCAGCCTATGATCTTACTAGTATATTTTTTCATTCTTAGTTGGCATATTTATTCACATAACAATAATACTAAATACTCTATCCATTCCTAAATATAAGTCTTTTTAAAGATTCCACTATAGAGACTACATTCAGATGTATATAGACGTATTTTAGAGTATAAGTTGACTTATTTTGCTCCGTATGTAGTCTATAGTGGAATCTCTTAAAAGACTTATATTTAGGAATGGAGGGAGTATTAGGATACAATTATCTATATGGTATCATTTGATGTGTTATTATCAACACAAATTTAAAATATACGTGTGCTAAAACTATATTTTATAGCAAACCTTATGTAAGTTCTTTTCTTTTCCTTTTTGAGATCTTCTAACTTATTAAAATATATTTAGACCAAACGAATCCCTTTTAATGTGAGTAAAATCAACATGAGCATGCATTTTGTGGATTAATTTGTGTCATTTCCATGAATAATGATGTGTGTGTATTTGTTTGTTTGTTTTGATATCCTTAAATATCTCGGCTACAATCTTCCAGGCATTATCTAGCAAAATATCTTGATATAAGTTTTTGTGTGTCATATCTAGCAAAACTCAAATACAAACAATTTTCTTGACAATGCAATAGTTAATAGTACAACAAAGTGTAGAAGTATGTTTCATTGCAACAAACTATCTGGACCAAATAAAAATACAACAAAGTTACGAAGCATGGATATCAAGAAGCATCGATTTGTTGTTATCTAAACATAATTCAACCTAGTGGAAGCTCAAAATTTTATAACTAGAAACCAGCAAACGAATGTTGCGAACATGTGTGTGTATATCGATCATTTTCTGATATATAAACAAATTTCATCCATTGAGGAAAACAAATTGCGATGCCGAAGCACATATCTGATGCTTACGAAGCATGGCTATTGCAGACATCATATTGAGTGTAAATATGTGCATGATGACCCATTATCATGACAATGGTTGATGCATGCAGTGTAATAAACTTAGAAGAAGGGAAAAGGATCGAAGGTCACTGCTGGTTCTCCGGCCGACGGTAGGTACTCCAGCATCCAGTTCAAACCTCCAGGGTCCAGGCACCTCGTGATGCAACAAACGCAATGGAGATGGCAGACACGACAACCTAATGTCAGGACGGCGCACCACCAAGGTCAGGGCCGCATCGAGAAGTAGGTCGGTATAGAGGATCGGATCGGGGGACGTGGTGGATTCCATCATCGGGGGTGGATTGCGTCTTCGGTAGTGAGGTGTGAACGAAACATGGTGTGAACGAGATGGATCTAGGCCACGTAATCAAAGAGGATGTGGGCGGCATTGTTGACGGCGAGCTCCGTTCGAAGGAGGCATGGGAGAGGACGAGGTTTGGGAGAGATGGAACGGGAGGGGATCACGGGCTAGCGTCAAATATGGGTGGATAGCACGACTGAGCCTCGACAGTGGGATTAATTAGAAATTAAGGGATCACATATGGTATGATGATTTCTTCCTATCAGACTACTGATAGGAAATGTTTCCCGTTATTATATGAGATTTGTTCATGTGTAACCCCCCCCCCCTTAAAAAGTGTATAGGTCTTAAAACATACTTAATAAATGATAATGATTTATCTTAGATTTTTAATCCACGCTGACTTAAAATTCAGAGTAGGCCACCTGCCATGAATAGCGGTAAGGTCGAAGTGTCAAAAGTCTTGTAGGGCACCAAACTAAAGGGTCATGACCCATCGAGCTATTGCTAGAGAATCTTTTAACATGATTGAAGCAACAATCCTATCTATTCTCAATTGTGGAAACATTTTCCTTTTCTAATAAAATAGCATGTTCCTCTAGCAGTGGCATTAGGAACTACAGAAGACATGGATAATGGATGCCCACACAAATTAGAAATGGCAAAAGCTATTCTCCAGTCGACTAGATGTTAGCGACAGGCGCGAACAACCTGGCCATAGCATGCTACCAGCTGAGCTAACTCTCTCTTCTGGGTTTGGTATGCAGATTACATGTATTCTATACCTTATTAAATGAGTGGAAAAAAAAAACAACTCGATCCGCTTCTCTCACGCGACAAAACCAGGAACTTGTGTGTAAATAGCATGGTATTTGACGCATGCGGACCTAGTAAATTATTATGCAAAGACCGTGATAACTTATGAGTAAATAGCACGATTATGCATCGTAGATCTGATAACTTACATACAAATATCATGGTAATTTTGACCCGAAAAAAATATTGAAACATATCCCGATAACTTCTGTCTAAACAACAGGATAATATACACATCAACTTTTGTGTAAATAACACAGTAATTTATGCACGACCTGATAATATAACAAACACTCGTGGTCACACAATAGAACCGGTAACTTTTGACTGGGGAAAAATTTAGTGGAAAAACAAACCCCGGTAACTTCTATGTAAATATGATGGTAATATACGCACAATAGAGCCGATAACTCACATACAAACACTACGGTAATTCTTTTAACCCCAGAATGAAAGTTGTTGAAAACAATTCCCCCGGTAAGTTTTGTGCAAATATCATGGTAATATAAGCAAAGCAAAGATGATAACTCACGTACAAGCACCATGGTAACCTTTCTACCCAAAAAATGTTAAATAATCTAGTCCGGTAACTTGTATATAAATAACATGATAATATAGACACAACAAAGTTGATAACTCACCTAGAAACACTATGGTAACCATTTGACCCGAGGAAAAATATTGAAAAGCAACTCCTGATAAATTCTGTGTAAATAGGACGGTAGTATACACACAACAAAGCTGATAACCCACATACGAACATCGTGGTAACTCCTTTGACCCCAGGATAAAAGTTGTTGAAAATCATACCCCGGTAATTTCTGTGCAAATAACATGATAATACACACACAATATAGCTGATAACTTTGACTTTGAAATTTTCTCTTTGGAAAACATAACTCCGATAACTGTTGTGTAAATGACTTGATAATTTATGCACTGCAGCCCTGATACTTTAGATACAAATATGACGGTAATTTTTTCAACACGAGGGGTGCTTGAAACGTACCCTGATAATTACTATGTAAATAGTATGATAATTTATGTACCGCTGCCATGATAACTTATGTACAAACACCACGACAACGTTGACCTAGGAAAAAGTTATTAAAAACATCTCTTGATAACTTTTGTGTAAATATCATGATTTTTACAGACTGCAAAGCATAATAATTTTGTACAACACCCAGCCGTAACTCTGACCCAAAAAAAAGTTTAAAATATTCCCTAGTAACTTATGTATAAAAAGCATGATAAGTTATGTACCAGAGGGTTGATAACTTTTGTACCCTCGAAAAAAAACTTGTGCACCCTGGCATGCTATTTACAACGAAGATACCGGGATATGTCAACAATTTTTACTACGTTGAAGTTAGCATGATGTTGTAAATATTAACAGAGCAGCCGGGCCATCTATATAGGATAAAAATATAAAAGGAAAGAAAGAAAAATGGTTCGTTTTTAGGTTGCACTAAGTAGCAGTACAAATACTATCTAACCGCAATCTAATCACTGGCTCAATCTAGACCGGGTGGTTGCGAACTACTATTGCGCTAGAAGAAAAAAAAGGAAGATGCGGTGGGTCGATTCCCACATCGAGAGAAGTGGACCGTACGTGGGTGGAGTCGTCCGGATCTATCGCTAATGTCCAGTCGACTGGAAGTTAGCACAGTCCATTAGAAATTAGTAAACAAGGAATCCAAGATTAAGAACCATTCTCAATATTAAGAGAGGGGGCTAGAATCAGTTGATTTGTGTGAGCAACATTGGTGGTGGAAGGACTCATGGTGATTTGGCGCTGTTCTGCTGAAGGAGAAGGAGAAAACAAGAGACTAGGAGAGAGAAAAGGGAGAGATAAACAGACTGGTTAAGCAAAAGGACTATACTACCCTTATGTCGAGCATTGACCGATATGCAACACCCTAAAGCTTTAGGGGGTTAGGGGTAGTGAGGCAAACCTACGGGAGAATAAGCCACTCTTATGGATTTCTTAATACATCGGCAGGAGAACTCGAGGTAAAAGAACGAATTTCATAATGCATTGTTATGCACAACAATTTCTTATTATTTTTTGTCAACTCTCATCTTCTTTCGCAACCGTTTCTTTACCACGAGCAGTCTCGTCAGCTAATCGCATTTGTACCAGAGAGAGAATAAGCCAATGGACCATAGGTGAACCTGCTCTTTTTTTGTTGACAAACGTAGGTGAACCTGCTCGCTATAAATGGGCTTTCTCTTCCGCTGTTCATTCTTATTTGCTTTAAAGATAAAAGAAGAATTCCTTTTTGAACTGCTTACACCGGGAAACAGCATAATAACTTCTAAATAATTCCTTTTTGGGCTCTAGGTTAATAGGTTAGTCCCAAAAATAATATAAAAGTGCATAATAAAGCCCGTAAACATCCAAAACAGATAATATAATAGCATGGAACAATCAAAAATTACAGATACGTTGGAGACGTATCACCCACACAAATTAGGAACTAGTAAACAAGGAATCCAAGATTAAGAACCATTCTCAATATTAAGAGAGGGGCTAGAATTAGTTGATTTGTGTGAGCAACATTACTGGAGGAAGAATCTGTGGTGATTTGCCGCAGTTGTGCCGAAGGAGAAGGAGAAAACATGTAGGGGAGAGATAAATGGACTGGTTAAACTAAATGACTATACTACCCTTATGCCGACCACTAACCGATATGTAATACTGTAAAGTTTTTAGGGGGTAGGGGTAGTGAGGCAAACCTACGGGAGAATAAGCCACATTTATGGATTTCTTAATATGTCGGCAGGAGAAACTCGAGGTAAAAGAATGAATTTCCAAATGCATTCTTATGCACAGCAATTTATTATCTTTCTTTCGTCAACTTTCATCTTCTTTCGCAGCCGTTTCTTTATCATGAGCAGTTTCACCCTGACCCGCAGCTTACTCACTGTAGGCGGGCTTTGTCTTTCGTTTTTCATTCTATTTTGTTGTAAAGATAAAAAGAGAAAATAAATCGAACTGCTTACATGGGGAAACAACAAAGAGTAGCGCGCCATTGTTATGGTTGGTGTGTCTGATGTTGACACCTTCTCTATAACATGTTGAACGGTGGCTCTCAAGTTGTGATGCGCATGTCGCCGTTTCCCCCCGAATTCGTCGATCTTCACATGTGAGCACAGCTGCATTCAATTTCGTCAACAAGAACACAATTTTTGTTAAATGCCGTGGTTTCCATTCCAAGCAGTTGTGTTTGGTCCATTCCATTTACTATGACTGGCCCTGCCACTGGCTTTGATATTTGGATTCAATGCGCTCCTCCGGTGTGAGCCACAGAGCGGGGAGGCCCTCGTGTCCGGCTCGTGGTCGCGGGATGGCGAGGCCCACGCAGCCCGGCCCACCGCGCCGTGGCCACCCACTATTATATGCTCGGATACGGCCGCCTCACCCCACCCGCCGGCGCAGCAGCAAGCAGCGGCAGCAGCAGCAATGGCGCGCCTGCTCCTCCCCCAATGCTGCTGCGGCCTCACGCCCCTGCACCTCCCGCGCCGCGCCGTCGCGCTCCCTCCCCCGCCGTCCCTCCTCCCCTCCTCCGGCGTCGCCGCGTCCCGCCGCGCGCTCTCCCTCCGCGTGGCCGTCGCCGCGCCCGCCCGCCTCGTCACCGCCGAGGACGAAGGCTCCGGCTCCGGCTCCTCCTCCCGGGCCTCCGCGGGCCAGGACGGCGGCGAGGGCCCCTCCGCGGACGGGTTCGACCCTGGCGCGCCGCCGCCGTTCGGGCTGGCGGACATCCGGGCCGCCATCCCCAAGCACTGCTGGGTCAAGGACCCCTGGCGCTCCATGGGGTACGTGGTGCGCGACGTCGTCGTCGTGCTCGCGCTCGCCGCCGCCGCCGCCCGCCTCGACAGCTGGCTCGCCTGGCCCGTCTACTGGGCCGCCCAGGGCACCATGTTCTGGGCGCTCTTCGTCCTCGGGCACGACTGGTGCGTCGCCTCTCCGGCCTCAGTTTCTCCGTCCTTGAAATTAATTTTTGCTGTCCAGAGGAGTTCACCGTCTCTCTCTCCGTGGGTGGTTGCTGCTGCCGTTCTGCAGCGGCCATGGGAGCTTCTCCAACAACGCCAAGCTCAACAGCGTGGTCGGCCACATCCTCCACTCCTCCATCCTCGTGCCTTACAATGGCTGGTACGCGCGCATCAACACCTTCTCACACCTCGATCCTCTTCTTGCTTATAATGTTGTTACAGTAACTATGAGTGGTGAGTTTATTGCGGCGTCAGTAAAAACTTCTCCTTTCCAATCAAACCTGCAGGAGGATTAGCCACAGGACGCACCACCAGAACCACGGCCACGTCGAGAACGACGAGTCCTGGCATCCGGTACGTGGGCTACATAGATTCCAAGTTGTTGCTGCTTACTTTGCTCATGTTCTTGAGGAATTTGATTGATCCTGTGTGACGGTGTCTTGAGCCAATTGTTGCTGCAAATTGCAGCTCCCAGAGAAGCTGTACAGGAGCCTGGACAGTGCCACTCGGAAGCTTCGGTTCGCGCTGCCGTTCCCGATGCTCGCGTACCCATTCTATTTGGTGAGACCAAACAATCCCGAATGACCTTTGATCCTACTTAATTTTGCTGATTAAATTGCTCACAAAGAAGCATATATGTGGTAAATTTTGATTGCTGACTGTATTTGTTTGTGTTCAACCTGTCCAGTGGTCGAGGAGTCCAGGGAAATCAGGCTCGCATTTCCACCCGAGCAGCGATTTGTTCCAGCCGAATGAGAAGAAGGACATTCTGACGTCGACGACATGCTGGCTTGCCATGGCTGGCCTGCTCGCTGGGCTCACCGTCGTGATGGGGCCTCTTCAGATACTCAAGCTGTACGCTGTACCCTACTGGGTATGTGTGTGTGGTGCCTGCCCTTGTTGCATTTGTAGCCTTAGGTCCTGCGAGAAGTTCTGATTCTTGTGGATAGGTGGATTGGGTTGTGCCCTGTTGTGGGGGTGGCCAGCAGCTTACCAAGTTTCCTTGCTGAATTTTCCTGCAGATTTTTGTTATGTGGCTGGACTTTGTCACCTACCTGCACCACCACGGCCACAACGACAAGCTTCCCTGGTACCGCGGAAAGGTAAAAATATAATCAACGGAGCTACAATCTGTGTAATTGCGAGTTACATCGCGTAACATTGTGCCAAACTAATGCGTTGATTATTATTTCGTCCGCTTAGTGTCTGTTGTTCAGCAGTATAGCTCGGCCCAGTATCTAAAAGCCCTGCTAACAAACGTATACAGTGTAGCTGTGCTGATTGGGTCATAGTGTGAAGTATAATTGCTAATTGAACTAACTCTTTAAGCTGACAGAGTTGACCACAGACCGTATCTGATAAAACTTAGAATTGAACAGTCTGAGTAAACAATAAAGTTGACCTCCTTTACTTGATAAATGAGTTATGTTTGGCAAGCATAAAAGAGGTGAAGTTACTGTATCTTAGTTCTAGTCAAAATAGCAAAGTTACAGAAGTCTGGAAGGATATCAGAAGCCACCTTTTCAGCCTTTCATCATGACAACTGGAAGATAACGTAAGGCATATATCTAGCCACAGAAATCACCAACTGTAGTCCATACGTTTGGCTGCATCTTTCACTGTCCATCTTCTGTATATATCTGTGATGTGTATATGTGTGGTAGTTATTGAAAGTAATACACTTTTTGTGTGGAAAAGACATACTTTACCGCCTTCTGTCACAGGGAAACTGTGAGCATTTCCATCTTCTCCCAAAAAGGGATGCCAGCTTCAGACTGAAAAAAAACAGATTCATGTTTGTCATTGCTCAAATCCTTCAACCATTACTGCTCCTGTATGTGATCACTGAGATATTGTCTGTGTTGCTATGTGAACCAGGCATGGAGCTATCTTCGCGGGGGCCTGACGACGCTTGACAGGGACTACGGGTGGCTCAACAACATCCACCACGACATTGGGACTCACGTGATCCACCATCTTTTCCCGCAGATCCCACATTACCATCTAGTGGAGGCGGTAAGAATCGAATCCTTTGACGTTCCCTGCCTGCATCGTTATCTTATCATGAACCTTGCCTAAACAAATCCATGGTCTTGAATGTGCTTGTCTTGCAGACCGAGGCGGCGAAGCCAGTGCTGGGGAAGTACTACAGGGAGCCAGACAAGTCCGGCCCGTTCCCGTTCCACCTGTTTGGCGCGCTGGCACGGAGCATGAAGAGCGACCACTACGTCAGCGACACCGGAGACATAATCTACTACCAAACTGACCCGAAACTAGCCGGCGGTGCACAAGCATCCGATTAACAACATCAAGCATACTCTTTGTGGGGGGTGCTGCTCTCTGCTATCACCTGACCGATTAGCCCTCTGCCGCCTCACCTTGCCAAGTTCCTCAGCATCCGGCAATTCAAGCAGGTGGACGGCGCCGGCATACTGGATTTTTGGTTGTACAATAGGCTTGAAGCCATGGTAGAATAGATTATGTGCTTGTACGAAACAAGTGATTCTTTGGACCAGAGCCACGGCAGCTCTAAAAAGATTGGAAAAACTTGCCTGATCAAGGGGCATTCATTGCTTGATACTACAGCACTGTTATACAATTATAGAGCAGTATTTATGTCAGCCGGTCCATATGCATATACTACTGCTGTGAAGATCTCTGCTTAACTCCAGATATTTGCACTAACATGTGAAACCGAATTTACGCGTGTTGTCGTTGTCGTGAATTTTGTTGCATCTGTCCTAGTGGTTGGTCAGTCGTCCTCTTCAGAATGCAATGTTGGTTCATTGCTGACCACAGGCTGTGGCTGTCTGCCTGCAGATGGGGTCATAGGGGATCTGTGATCCTTGAGCTTAGTTCTTGACTTTCTGTGGTCCTCCTTTTCTTCTTCTTAGAATGATCATCAGATTTATGTTGAAAACGCACCATGCTACAGTTGAAAATTCTAGATGAGCTCTGTGTTACCACTGAAGCCGAATTATTGTCGGAAACTCCAGATCTTGTAATGGCGGAGGTGGTGTCACGCCGAATAAAAGTCTCATGTGGTTTTTTCGGCCTCGTCGGTTGTAGATTTTGCGGGTTGTCGTCGGGTGCTTAGGCTTTCTTTGGTGGCGGCAGTTGTGGTGCCGAGTTTGGTTTGGTTGTATGGAATCCTTCTATACTGCTGAATATCATGCATTAAGCAAGCAAAATGAAGATGGAAATCAATGACATTAGTTTTTGCACAATGTCCTGCAAATTAAGCAATCTAACTCGCACTTCCCAAGACCAACATGTCGGATGGCTCATACATCTTTTAAAAAAAATGTTGATGTTAGTTTCTTCAACGGATGTTTGGACAAGCAACAAGATGCAGAAGTTGGGCCCAGAGGCGAGGCCTACAAATGACGTAATCTCGGATTTTATCAACGACCTTTGTTATCCTTGTGTGTTTTAGTTTCTTATTAACTCCAATATACTTCACTTAATAATAAATAAACAAAATCAGACCATTTTTGAATGCAAAATACAGTGAATACAACCTTCTGTACTATTATCCTTGTATGGTAATGTGATCTTCCTACCAACTAACAAGTAGGGCCGGAATTCCAGAACTAGAAGACATAGAAAAACCATGCACATGTGTTACAAGATCACATATCACAAACAAATTCCGCTGTCAACAATAACACCACGAGTGAGAAGAAAATATTAACAACACTACACATTTATATAAGGTAAATGAGCTAATCCGACCAACTGATCCGTGTGTTGATTCGGCGGGGCACATGAGACCTCGAGCATTGCAATCTCCTTCACATCACAACTGCATTCCTCTCTTGCGCATCGAGAGTCGGCACTCGACACCATCCATGTGACACACCACATCGGCGCTGACATGTGGGACCGCCTTGGCGGATAGGCTACAGAATTTAAAAAGGCAAAACATGGCCCAGGTCTGACAGGAGAGTCTTAGTTAAGCAAGGTAATCCTTGTAAAATTGCAAAAACAAGAATGGGGGTAAAAACAGAATTAACTCGTAAACAAGTTTAAACGTACTCTCATATAGGTGTAGTCAATTAAAATATATTTTTTCTATTTCATATGTAAATTTGAAGGGTATATGAAGAATTTTATCAAACATGTTGGTGTGTGTATGGTCGGGGGGTGGGGATCCCTCCTGCTCCTTCACTACATTGGCCTAAATCAAATCAAGTCACAGAGAGGTCGAACCTGGCCTTATTTACTATCACGTTCAAGGACATGGGATGGGAGCGGGGAGAGTGCACCCGATGTTCTTCTGAACCGAGCGTCGCCAGAAGAACAGGTACACCGCCGATGTTCCTCTTCCTGTTTTGAATTTTATTTTCTTTCCATCTCTGATTCTTTTCACCGGTTTGTCCTCGAAACCAACTGAATTGTCCCAAAATATTACTCAAATGATAAGTGCCACACGTGTGCACGAAGGAGTTTGACCCACACATTTTTCCTGCCGCACGTGTGGCATGAAGCAGGCTGTCCCACATTTTTCCTGCCACACATTTTTCGCGGATTGTCGTCATGTTTTAAATTTTGTAGCCTTTCTGTCAAGGTGACCCATCAGGTTCAGCTCATGTCAACGTACTCATCATCATATACTCGTGCTTAAAAAATGGGGTAGGTAGTCAAAGCATGGGGTTGCGTCTTGCCAAAAGAAATGGAGGGAATAATCAAATCGCTGGCGGCGTGCCCATCAGCTTGCAATTGTTGAATGGAGACCCGATTGCTAGCAGTAATATTCAACATGCTGGAGCTAGTAGTAGTACTCGAGCACAAGTTTGATAAGTACAATTTCTGTGATAAATTTGCTGGGGAAAGCGAATTCCGAGGCTTGGCGCTTTAAAATCAACAAAATCACTGTGTTTTTCAATCCCATTGACCAGGCGGTCTCTCTGACCGTTCATCCTAGAGAGGAACGTGCGTGCCTACCACTTTTGAAATCGTCTGAACTGAAAACTGAAACTTAAGTTGAATGGTGGTGTACCGCGGGGTTCGGTGTCGGACCTGCTCCTGCATCAATGCAATGACATTTCTGCATCAATGTGGACTGCCATCCTTGAAACTGAAAACTTGTAATCTCGCAGTAAGGTAACACAATGAGCACACACTCGGCATCTGCGTGACCAGGAATAGCGCGTGGTGCCGGATGGTGCGCGACCTGGATAAACCGTTGGATCTCAACAGCAACTAGCCAGCACGCTTGGCGATTCGACGGCGGCACGAGCAACGCATGGTGCCGCATCACCAGAAAAAACGGATTCAGACGGCGGGACAGAGGCCGGTGGACGTATTTTCAGTTTTTCACGCACGTTCAGGGCAGTGTTCCATGGCTACAACGAAAGGGCAACTCTCTGGCGACGACGCCTTGCCGCTCCTCTCGCGAAATGTACACGTTCCTAGCTCCTCCTACCATTTCCGGTTCATTTAGATGGTACATCCTCGCAGTCGGCGTGCCCGCTCGACGACGACGACGACGACGACTCTGTGATGCTCTGCAGCGCCGGGCGCCAGTGCCGGCTTCTGCCTCCCCCGCGGGCGGCCGCCATGCTCCGGTGGTGCCGGTCCTTCTCCAGCTGCTTCCGTTGCTGATGGTCGGCGGGCTGCCTCTGTTCTGTAGTGGCCGCGTTGTCGCCTCTCGGCCTCGGCGGCTGCCGTCGCCGGTGCAGCCGCGGCCGCTCCTGCTCGATCGCCTCGTCGCAACCGCGCGTCCTCTCCTGCCTCCTCGTCTGCACGGCCTTGGTCACCTCTGCACGCACGCGCCACGGTCGATCGATTGGTTAATCTCCATCTCCATGTAAGAAAGAGAGGGAACCGGACAGGACGCAAAAGAATCCAATCCAAGAACCGTTGGCGGATGCAGGGCACGAACCTTGGGAGGTGATGAGGCGGTAGACCTGGCCGAGGTGGAGCGTGTCCCTGGGCTTGAGGAGCTTCACCTTGGTTATCCTGGCACCTCCTCCTCCTCCGGGGACGGCGGGGTCGGGGTCAACTCCTCGAGAGTCGTGATGGAGGAGGACGAGCGCGACGTAGTGGCCGGGGTTCCTGCGCATGACGTCCGCCGCGGTGGTTGGCCAGTGGAGGCGCTCCACCTTGCCGTCGCCCGGGTGCTGGATCACCACGGCCGCCGCTTCCGCCGCCTGGCAGTTCCCCATGTCCGTCGGTGTGAGTTCTCGCGTGCGGACTCTGGATTCTGATGAGATGAGAAGGACGGGGCGTGGTTGGGATTATATGGGGGAGCCGAGACGAGAGGGAGAGGAGTGTGATTAGCGAGGTGGTAAAGGAAGCCATTTTTAATCTGCTTGTGGACGTGTGATGTTGGCTGTTGCGAGGTGATAAAACGAAGGGGTCAACCAACGCTGGTTGATTAGTTAATTAGGGTTCGTAGAAAATTGGCCGGCCGGATGGATGGAACAGAGCATATGTAACCTCTTGTTGGGCAGGCATGTCGTGGGCGCGCCATATGCATGGTGACAATGCTCTGCAGGCCGCGGGCAGTTCTACCAACTGGACTGGACTATGAAAGAGTCGTCACATGTAAACTTATGAACCTTTTATAATAGATTTGTTCTACTAATTCTTATGAACCTTTTATGATATATTTGTTCCCTTTTTTTTTGCAAAAAAGGAGATTCCCCGAATAACTCTTGTGTTTATAAATGCCCCACAACTGGCGAGAATTACAACTCCTCTATTTATTTTATAAATATGTTGTATATTAGTTTTGTCCTGGTTCAAATTTTGTAACGTCTGACCAGGTTTACCAAAGAAAAAGAAAAACAACGACGGATAGCAAATCACTATTGTTAGATGCATTGTGGAATATATCTTTAACACTTTATCTATTCCGTATTTTGGATGTTAATATTCTTTAGCCGAACCTAGTTGGAGTAAACAAAATTTTGATTTCTGACAAAAAGGATGTGTTTTGAATGGCGAGAGTATTCACAAATGATCTCATGCACCATGCTCTCCTCACCATGTGGCGCCATGGCAGGCGAAGACACGGGGTACACGTGTGTGCCACCGCAACGTCAGGGCCGGAGTTGGGCCGTGGGCACCCAGGGCCCAGGCTCGAGGTGTGGGGATTTTTATTTACTCTTACCTATAAAGAGTGTGTATTTTCCTTACAATGGGTAGTATCATAGACCGGTATTATGCGTCATATACTAGTTTACGATATTACCTCCCGAATGCATTATGTTATAGCATAATATCATACTTCACCTCATTTGGTTTCTTGTACAATCCAAATACAAAGACGTGTTTCGGATCTATTTCTTATTAACATTTATCATTTAAATGTTGTAATATTATATCACATTACGATACTAGAATCTTTTCTCACATCCTTAGTTGCACGGATATATTATCCCTTTTTTGCTTACGGGGGTAGTACATGATACTTTTATGATATTTGCACAACGGGAGACATAATACTTATGCTACCAAAGATTCTTCACATGTATTATATTTACTTTACCAAAAAGAACTTTTCATCCTGTTTGTAGGTTATTCGTGTTTGTACACACGAGCTAAGTACATGCTCGGTTTTGTAGAGACCACATAACATGGAGCTGTTTATAGCGGCATCGACCAAGCTAGAGAGGTCTTACCTATGGATTGCGGTTTAGTTTGCACCCTGGGCTTTTAGTATCCGCTTATGTCAAACCATGTCACACTTCATGTGTATGTTTTTGGATGTATTGGGTTGTGTGTATCTGGTTATGCAGAGGATAGGTTTGCACTCAGTGTGGTTGTATCATCTTGAAGCCACTATTGAATGAAATTCGTTGTATTGACAAAAAATCTGACCAGTCAACTACGCTAAAAGAGGCTCTGGTACACATACTTGCTCCTACCATCTATTTTGCACCATACAACTTCATTTGGGATTGTTTGCTATCATTATTTAAAATGACTGGTAGCATGTTGTTGGTAGCTAGTCTGCTGCACATTTATGTTTGGGTGGCTTATTAACACAAGTTGTTTGTTATTGCCATCACCTCCTTTCTTTCTTTTGTTTCCTTTTCTCTTTCTTCTCCTTTTGTCTGTGTCTAGCTGTCTGACTTGAAAGGGATGTAAATCAAAATGAAATAAGGATTTCGAGTCTCGGCCATAAATTCCACGGGCCTATCAATGTCTACTCATGACTATGTGCGTACTTGATAGATGTCTTGCAAGAATATGTCGTTCTAGTTGATGGCCCCAATTGGAGGACTTGCATTCCAATTATTTGGTTTATGAGTTTAATGGTGGATTGGCTGGAGACAGTAACGTGTTGTAGTGACATGGCCTAACAACAACAAACACATACTAACACAGCGAAAATCCTAGGCTTACAGGATGGTTTCACGGAAGTGGGCTACGGGGTGTACGTGTCCCACCCTCATTAATTCACTCCCCCGTGAAATTCACGATGTGGGCCTTTCTTTCCCTCCTATTTGCAATGGCAAGTTGACAACTCAGCCTGTAAGCTTGCTTCAGTATAAATCTGCCCGTAGCTCTAGCAAAACTCACTAACACAGTGGCATGAGGAAAGAGAAATCAAGTTTATATGTGTCTAATGATGAAGCGAGTGACACCCAGCAAAACTATTAGTTAGCTGATGGACACATTTTGTGTCATGGAAATATTTTGGATACAGTAGAAATGAAAACTAATTCCACTTCAATATATTTATAACAGTATATACGTTGGATGTGGTCCCAACTTTACGATAATTTTCCATAAGAAAAAGGGGGAAAAGGAACAACCGAAGGATCCTTGGCCACCACATTATTTTTAGAGTATGGATCCTGTCATGGACGTATATGCATGGCTGAATCGGCAGGAAAGATCGCTATGCTTCACCGACGCATCAGATGATCAAAAGGCAAGGCAATCACTGCACCTTCCTGCAGGCATTCACAATTTCACATGCGCACCACTAGGACCAGATACACCAGATCGAAGAAACACAGATACGCGAGTTGCAGGCCATGCAGGGTTCACACCACACTGACTCCTCCCACTCCAACCACAACCAGTTAGTAGTAACACTTAACTAGTACTCACCCCGTCCCCGAAATAAGTGTCTCAACTCTAATATAACTTTGTATTAAAATTAGTATAAAGTTGCGACACTTATTTTAAAATGGAAAGAGTAATACATGCACCTCCTCATTTTAGCATGTTGCTGAGGAGGACAAGAAGCACAGTTAGACACAGGAATCTTCCCGTGCATGGCTGGCCCTTGTCCCATTAGAGGACACGGATCGCAAGTCGCCTCGCGGACTGCCCTCCCCGGAGGGACAACACTGGTTTGAGCCTCAAGGAATGGTTGGGGAGCATGAAAATGTATGTTTTGGTAAAGCAAAGAAAGGAAGCAACACATGGGTCATCGATGGACCTGATCGATCTGATTATTAGTTAAATGTGTACTGAAAGCTGATGATAATGAGAGCTTTTAATTAACTTCTGCATGCACATGGCGACTAGGCGAGAAACACTAGATCGTTTGTTTTGTCTGATGAGCTGGAAAATACATCTGTCGGAGTGATGTGGTACAAACGAAGCGATCGTACGCTTTGGAATTGTAAAATGGGATCCGCATCGACGACAGGCGGACTCCTGTCAGGGCGCACACACTTGCTGGCTGTTTTCCTGTCTTGCATCTTCAGGTTCAGACCGAGGGCACCTTCCTTCCTCCTGTCTTCTTGCGTCCGTCGATCTCCAGGTGCATGCCAAGAAGTCCCGAGCAGCGTCGTCGTGCCTGCCTGCTCCCGGATCCTCAAGGATTCGACTAACTTACCGTCTCTAAGTTTAGAAGGAAAAATAGATTTGCTCTCACGTGAGCTAATTAACCCTCCAAATGCCACAAGCTATATATGGTGTCCCAACGATCAAGTAACCGTAACCTCCCGTGTTCTGGTGACCAAAGAATCGACGACCTTTTGTTGTCCTACTAGCATGTTTTACCCCTTGCTTCTTATCCTGCTCGTGCCGGCAGGTAGGATCACACCTAGGACGCCTTTGGTGCGGAGATCAACGCGATGGCAGCAGCGGTAACGACAGCAGCTGATATTGGGGCTACCAGGGTTGTCTTTGAGACAGACTCACAACTGCTTGTTGATGCGTTGGACATCTCGAAGGCAGATTCCTCACCGTATGCTGCAGTAATTGAGGATATAAAATTCCAGCTTAAGATGTGCTTCTCCCAATTTACTATACGTGCTTGTCGCCATGGTGCGAACTCTGTTGCACACGAACTAGCTCAAATAGGCCGCATGTGTTTACCAGATGAGTGTATGGAGTGGAACACCATTGTACCGTCCACTGTGGCTGCTGTAGACAGATAATTTGCAATACGATATGTTGATTGGGGTGCTGGTGCACGCATATATAATACAAGGGAAGGCCTCTACCTCAACTATATAAGACTGGGAGGTGGGCCACAACTCCAATACACGTGAAATACAAAATATATACTCGACCCCCCCCCCCCCCCCCCCCCCCCCCCCCCCCGCAGTCGAAGCGTCGCTGGAGACACAGAGACTGGACCAAAACTCCTCGAAGACGGGAGTAGGCAATCCCTTAGTCATCACATCAGCAAACTGTTGCGTCGTCGGCACGTGGAGAACCCGAACACGGCCAAGGGCAACCTGCTCGCGCACGAAATGAATATCAAGCTCAATATGCTTCGTCCGTCGATGGTGCACTGGGTTGGCGGAGAGGTAGACCGCGCTGACGTTGTCGCAGTAGACAAGAGTGACCTTGTGAACATCACAAAGCAACTCCTGGAGCAGCTGACGTATCCAAGAGCACTCGGCCACGGCATTAGCCACGACACGATATTCTACCTCCGCGCTGGAGCGGGAGACCGTGGGCTGCCGCTTCGATGACCAAGAGATCAACGAGGGCCCAAGATAGACGCAGTAGCCTGACGTAGAGCGTCGCGTGTCGGGGCAGCCAGCCCAGTCAGCATCCGAGTAGGCCACGAGGTCGGTGGAGGCGGAGGCCGTCAGGGTGAGTCCCAAGGACATGGTGCCGCGTATGTAATGAAGAATACGCTTCACCAAAGTCCAGTGAGAGTCACGCGGGGCGTGCATATGGAGGCACACCTACTGAACAGCGTACTGCAGGTCGGGGCGAGTTAGCGTCAAGTACTGTAAAGCACCGGCGATAGAGCGATAAAACGCTCCATCGAACGCGAGAGTCCCCTCCAGAGCAGAGACCTTCGCCTTCGTGTCGACGGGGGTGGGCGCCGGCTTGCAATTAAGCATACCGGCACGCTCAAGGAGCTCGTGGGCGTACTTCTGCTGATGCAGAAAGAAACTGTCAGCCCGGCGGATCACCTCGATGCCGAGAAAGTAGTGCAGGGGCCCCAAGTCCTTGAGGGCGAACTCATCACGAAGACGAGCAGTCAGCCGCTGAAGGAGATCGGGGGCGGACGCCGTGAGGATGATGTCATCGACGTAGAGCAGCAGATATCCAGTGTCAACTCCGTGATGATACACAAAGAGTGAGGCATCGGAGCGAGTGGACCGAAAGCCCAGAGACTGCCGGAAGGCTGCGATACGCTGGTACCAAGCCCTAGGCGCCTGCTTCAACCCATAAAGAGAGCGGGAGAGCAAGCACATGAAGTCGGGGTGCTCGGCGTCGACGAAACCAATAGGCTGCTCACAGAACACCTGCTCGGCGAGATGACCGTGCAAGAAGGCGTTGGAAACGTCCAACTGATGCACAGGCCAGGCGCGCGAGATGGCCAGCTGAAGGACGACGCGGATCGTGCCCAGTTTCACAATCGGGGCGAAGGTGTCGGTGAAGTCCACGCCCGCGTGTTGCCGAAAGCCATGAACCACCCATCGAGCCTTGTAGCGCTCGAGAGAACCGTCCGGGTGAGTCTTGTGGCGAAACACCCACTTGCCAGAGATGATGTTGGCACGAGGGGGTCGCGGAACAAGCTGCCACGTGCGGTTGTGCTGCAGGGCGTCAAACTCCTCCTGCATCGCAGCCAGCCAATGGGGATCCCGAAGGACGGCACGAGCGGAGGTGGGTATGGGTGATGGCGTCGATGTCGAGGCAGCGCACGCATACTCGTTGGAGGAGTAGCGCGTGCTCGGCCGATGCACTCCTGCACGGGCACGGGTGACCGGGCTGGCGAGGGTGGCGGGTGCCGCGGCAGCGGGGGCCACGGGCACAATAGGGGCGCCCGTGGTGGTGGGGGCCGCGGCCATAACAGGGGCGCCCGCGGCGTCAGAGGCGGGGGCCGCGGCGTCAGGAGCCGCGACGATGCCAGCCGAGCCTGCCGCGGAGGAGGCGACGGGCGAGGTTGAGGTCGAGCCCGTCGCAGGAGTAGCGGCGCCAACCGGGGTGGCGGGTGGGGTGCCCGCGGGCTCGACCTCGGGCGAGGGAGCCGGGGCCCCGGGGGCCCGGTAGGACTCAACCTCGGGTGAGGGAGTCGAGAACCCGGGAGGGGGCGGCAGAAGGCGCCGGGCCGGGAGGGCCGCCGGGGGGTGCCGCCGCGCATCGTGCCAGGTAGGGGGCGCATCGATGATATTCACCCTCTTTATAAAGGGACAAGGCTTTTACTTTTTTCCCTCCCGTGCTCAATTGAATCCTTCCCCTGCCTCGAGTTCTAACACCCAAAGCCCAGGTCAGGTGCTTCGGACCTTCAATCTTGTACTACCCATATCATCGAAGGAGCCGCGGCCGGAGGAACCTGAAAAAAGGAAACACCGTCTCGACAAAGTACACGTGCCTCGAGGTGTACACACGATGAGTGACAGGATCATAGCATCTGTAACCTTTGGTGTTGGGAGGGTAGCCAAGGAAGATGCATGGGACGGAGCGAGGTGCAAGCTTGTGTGGCGTGGTGGATGCGGTGCTGGGATAACAGAGACACCCAAATATGCAAAGACCATCATAGGACGGTGGTGTACCGAAAAGAAGGTGGTGAGGGGCGTAGTTCCACCGGGGACGACATGGACGAATGTTGACTAAGAGAGAGGCGGTGGCGAGGGCATCGGGCCAGAACCGAGCGGGCACGTTAGCGTGAAAGAGCAACGTGCGAACGCAGTCATTAAGAGTGCGGAGAATGCGCTCGGCGCGGCCGTTCTTCTGTGAAGTGTAGGGGCAAGTCAGACGGAAGGTGGTGCCGTGAGAGGCGAGAAGTGAGCGAAGAGCGACGTTATCAAACTCTTTTCCATTATCAGTTTGGAGTGCAAGTATGGGGCGACCGAACTGAGTGGTGACGTAGGAATAAAAGGTGGTGAGTGTGGCTAAAGCATCGGATTTACGACGAAGAGGAAAAGTCCACATATAATGAGAGTAATCATCTAAAATCACCAAATAGTATAGATAGCCCGTGTTACTCGCAATGGGAGATGTCCAAACATCACTATGAATCAACTGAAACGGAGAAGTGGAAACTAAAGTAGATGTACTAAAGGAAAGGCGCACGTGCTTGACCAAACGACAAGCCTCACAAGTATGCTCATCGAGCTTATTACATGAGAAAGAAAAACTTCTAAGAATCTGACGCAAAACGGCGGGGTTGGGGTGGCCCAAGCAAGCATGCCAAAGGTCGACGCCGGCGGAGAGAGCGACGGGTGTGGAAGTGGAGGCGCTGGCGTGCACGGGATAAAGCTCGTCAGGGCTATCACATCGGTGAAGCACCATCCGGGTACGGGCGTCCTTCACAGAAAAACCAACACCGTCAAATTCAATAGTAAGAGGATTCTCACGAGTAAGACGACGAACAGAGACTAAACTAGTGACTAAGTCAGGTGAAACAAGAACGTTAGACATAGTGATAGGTTTGGAACTAGAAGGAAAACTAGTGCTACCGACATGGGTGATGGGTAAAGAGGAACCATTGCCTACGGTGATGCGAGTGGGAGTGTGAACGGGAGTGGAGGAGGAAAGGTTACCGGGATGAGCTGTCATGTGCGCTGTCGGTGTCAAAACCGGCGGATCTCGGGTAGGAGGTCCCAAACTATGCGTCTAAGGTGGATGGTAACAGGAGGCAGGGGACATGATGTTTTACCCAGGTTCGAGCCCTCTTGATGGAGGTAAAACCCTACGTCCTGCTTGATTAATATTGATGATATGGGTAGTACAAGAGTAGATCTACCACGAGATCAGAGAGGCTAAACCCTAGAAGCTAGCCTATGGTATGATTGTATGTTGTCCTACGGACTAAAACCCTCCGGTTTATATAGACACCGGAAAGGGTTAGGGTTACACAAGGTCGGTTAGAAAGGAGGAGATATACGTATCCGTATTGCCTAGCTTGCCTTCCACGCCAAGTAGAGTCCCATCCGGACACGAGACGAAGTCTTCAATCTTGTATCTTCATAGTCCAACAGTCCGGTCAAAGGATATAGTCCGGCTGTCCGGAGACCCCCTAATCCAGGACTCCCTCAGTAGCCCCTGAACCAGGCTTCAATGACGATGAGTCCGGCGCGCAGTGTTGTCTTCGGCATTGCAAGGCGGGTTCCTTCTCCGAACACATCACAGAAGAATTTGAATACAAGGATAGTGTCCGAACCTACAAAATAAGTTCCACATACCATCGTAGAGAGAATAATATTTCCACAAATCTCAATCTGCTGACACGTTTTGGCAACATGACATCATGCCATGGCTCGGTGATTATTCGAATCGTTTTTCTTTAACCAGCTCCACACATAACGCGAGGCGGTTTCTTGACACGTCTTGTCAAAGCAGAGATCGTGTTCTCCTAATTACGGGATTCTCATCAATACGGTCGTGGGTAACCCAACCGTGTCTAGGACTCCTAGATTATAGGCAAGTCCCAAACGGCTACAGAGAGGACGCTTGATATTCACCCTCTTTATAAAGGGACAAGGCTTTTACTTTTTCCCTCCCGTGCTCAATTGAATCCTTCCCCCGCCTCGAGTTCTAACACCCAAAGCCCAGGTCAGGTGCTTCGGACCTTCAATCATGTCCGGATCTAGCCTTCAAAGGCCGGTGGATGCCCTCCTCCGTTATGGAAGAGGATATCAAGAAGTTGAGGGAGGCTAGATACCTGACCGCCGAAATTTCGCATAGGCTGCCCACCCGAGGGCAGGTCATCCCTACTCCCGAACCCGACGAGAGCGTCGTGTTCATCTCCCACTTCCTCCGAGGTCTAGGCCTCACTCTGGATCCCTTCGTTAGGGGTTTGATGTTCTATTACGGGCTATATTTCCACGATCTAGCCCCGACTCCTTTCTCCACATCTCGGCATTTATTGTCGTATGTGAGGCCTTCCTCCGCATTACCCCTCACTTCGGTCTATGGCTCAAGACCTTCGACGTGAAGCCGAAGATGGTCGAGGGGCAGTACGCAGCGTGCGGAGGCGCATTAATAAGCAAGATCGCTGGAGCTCCATGGCCAAAGGGTTCCTTTCCAGAGGTGTCCGGATTATGGCAACGGGAGTGGTTTTACATCACAGCTCCCAGAAGTGCCAAGTGGGTGGCTGCCCCTGCTTTCCGCTCGGGCCCTTGTAATATCCAAATGGTATAAGAGATTTTGTTAGTGCACCATTAGCATATTCTTTGTTACTGGATCACTTTAGAGTTTATACCAAATATTGTGGACAAAATGTTGCTTTGGTTTTTGTTCTAGAGCACTTTGCATAATGTCTGAACTAATAGGAGATTTGTTTTACGAAAGAGTTCAAATTAGGATGAAGAGGTGTTCTTCCATGGTGGCCAAAGGTGAGGCGCTTCTCCGGCCAGATCCATGGCCGCCATGTTGCCCTCGACGTCCACCGTCCTTGACAGATCGATCGAGTGTGCATCACTGAGCTGCATGGCTTCTCCATCTCCCAGTTATCAGAGGATGTCATGTAACCTTTAAGAATACATTCTCTAAGCGTGTTGATTTTGCACATCTATATCTTAAAGTTTTACATACTTGCACGTACCAGTACTAAATATGCATGTATTTTGAGTGTGATGGAATAACACACCTTGGTACAAACAAGAAATTGGAAAGGGCACTTCCCAACCTAGTACCGCCCCAACTTCGTCTCAGGCGACGCCACCGGGTGGCGCCCCAACAACTAGTGTAGGTAGTCAAAGTGTACTAATTGCGTCTTGTCAAAACAAACGAAGAAAATATTGAATGGAGACTCGCTACTACATTCATATATTCAATATGCTGGAGCTGGTGGTACAAGTTTCAATGGAGACTTGCTAGTATATTCAAATAGCTGCGGAGAGCGAATTTCGAGGCTTTGCAATTTTAAATTAACAAATCACTGTTTTTTGTTAACCATTGACCAGGAGGTCTCGCCATTCACTCACATGAGCGTAACTACCGCTGTTTCATCGATCATGACCTCCCTCAGAAATGTATACCATCGAATTTGAAATGGTCAGAACTGAAAATTGAAACTGAATGCGCAAGCGGCGAGCACTATGTAACAACGCCTTTTTCGGTCAATCACCGAATGCGGGTTTTCTGGTTAAATGTCGTTTTTCATTGACTCTAATGCCACAATAAAAAAAAATACAAACACAAGGAGCACACGCCTGTCCTCCGCACCACTGCGAATAACAAGTAGGACTTGGATAAACCGCTATCCTCAAGACAGGAACAAGCAATCTTCGCAAAAGATATGGAATGGGCAATGCATGCTACTGTATCACCAAAACGGATTCAAAGAAACCGATGGATACAATCAGATCGCCTAATGTATGTAGTACATTTCAAGCTCCCCCAAACCTTCTTCTAGTTTTCTAGTAGTTCATTTACATATATCCCCGGAGTCGGCGTGCCCGCTCGACGACGACTCTGTAATGCTCTGCAACGCCGGCCGCCAGTGCCGGCCTCTGCCGCGTGCGGCGGCCATGCTCCGGTCGTGCCGGTCCTTCTCCATCCGCTTCCGTTCCTGGACGAAGCAGAGAGGGCAGATGAGTGGCTGCGATTGCGATGATGGATCGAGCTCGTAGGTGAGGCGAGCGTGCCATCGATTACCTGGTGATCGGCGGGCTGCCTCAGTTCGCCGTTGGTTTCTGTGGCTGCGTTGCCACCTCTCGGCCTCGGCGGTTGCCGCCGCCGGTGCAGTCGCGGCCGCTCCTGCTCGATCGCCTCGTCGCAACCGCGCATCCTCTCCTGCTTCCTCGTCTGCACGGCCTTGCTCACCTCTGCACGCACAACGGAACGATTAATCTCTATGCAGGTAACAGAGCGAACGGGACAAGAAGCGAAAGGAAGCCAATCCAAGAACTGGCGGATTCACCGGGATACTAATTAGGCACTGACCTTGGGAGGTGATGAGGCGGTAGACCTGGCCGAGGTGGAGCGTGTCCCTGGGCTTGAGGAGCTTCACCTTGGTTATCCTGGCACCTCCTCCTCCTCCGGGGACGGCGGGGTCGGGGTCAACTCCTCGAGAGTCGTGATGGAGGAGGACGAGCGCGACGTAGTGGCCGGGGTTCCTGCGCATGACGTCCGCCGCGGTGGTTGGCCAGTGGAGGCGCTCCACCTTGCCGTCGCCCGGGTGCTGGATCACCACGGCCGCCGCTTCCGCCGCCTGGCAGTTCCCCATGTCCGTCGGTGTGAGTTCTCGCGTGCGGACTCTGGATTCTGATGAGATGAGAAGGACGGGGCGTGGTTGGGATTATATGGGGGAGCCGAGACGAGAGGGAGAGGAGTGTGATTAGCGAGGTGGTAAAGGAAGCCATTTTTAATCTACTTGTGGACGTGCGATGTTGTTTGTTGCGAGGTGATAAACGAAGGGGTCAATCAACGCTCGTTGATTAATTCATCAGGGTTCGTAGAAAATTGGCCGGCCGGATGAAACAGAGGAAGAACATAGTAGATTTTTTTTTTTAAAAAACATAGTAGATTTCATCTCTTCTTGCGCCATATGTCGACAACGCTCTGCAGGCTGCGGGCAGTTATACCAACTGGACCATGAAAGAGTCGTCACATGTAAACTTACATATATTTGAGGGCAGCTTGTGGGTTTTTGTTTGATAAGTACTGGGTCCATATGTTTCATAAACATGTCTGTTTAATCTCTGGGAGGACAATGTACTCGATGTAATTTTTATTATGTTTAGAGTGTCTTGTACTTTCTATGAACCTTTATAATAGATCTGCTCATTTCTTTGCAAGAAAAAGGGATTCCCCTAACAACCACTTTATAAATGCTCTAAGAATTGGCCAAAAAAAAATACTACACTAACTATTTGAAAATATATTGTATCTTCGTTTTGTCTCAATTCAATCTTCATAAAGTTTGACTAAGTTTACTGAAGAGGTAGAAGAAAAAAGTCAACATCCATGACAAGTAATATCATTAGATGCATCATAGAATATATTTTTATAAGGTATCTATTCCTATTATGGATATTAATATTCTTTCAACAAACATGTCAGAGTATACAAAGTTTCACTTGGGACAAAATTAATATGCAATGTATTTTTGAAATGGTGAGGGTATTTAGGAATGGCCGTATGCGCCATGAGCTCCTCGCCATGTGGTGATAACAAAGCACGGGGTACACATGTGTGGTACCGGGACATCATGGGCGGAGCTAGGCGGCAAGCACCTAGGGCCAACGACGGAGTTATGTGTTATCCAAGGGGGCCACTCCCAACCCTTCCCTTGCGTTATCGAGCCTTTTGCCTCAATATCTTCAACTTCTCCGCTCCCCCTCCTAGTTTTTGGCTAGCTCAACCACTACTCAGGGCCACATGGAGTTTTTTTTACTCTTACCTGTATATATTCTCTATTTCTCATAGAGACAGATGTATCATAGACTAGTATTATCAGGGGTGGCTTGGATCCCAAATAGTGCCATAGAATAATATCATATTGTCAGTTCACATACTTACTTGTAGAATCTCAAACACAAGCGAACCAACCAGTGTGGTTGAATGGTTAGGATAACAATGATATCCCCAGCCAATCAGGGTGTCCTAGACTTGGCACCGGTGCTCGCATTTTCCTGGTTTATTCCAGGCTTTCCAGCGATGTTCGTTCAGTGGGAGCCTGTCGGCTATGAGGTGTTTCGGTAACTTCGTCAATCTTAAAATGTTGTGCCGGCTCAGTATCTCGAAAATGCTCATAGCAGTAGGGTGTGCTTTCCTACGTTCATAGGGTGAGTGTATGTACGTGTTTGTGAGCATCTATGATTGTACCGTGTTAAAAACAATCTCAAATACAAAGTTGTGGCTAGGATCTATATCTTATTAGTTTTTCTAATTTGACACACTATGATACTGTATCACAATATGATACTATAATCTTTTCACACATCTTTAATTGCACTAACACAACATCTTTTTGATTAAGTGGCACTGCATGATATTTTTATGATATTGCTACCTCTTGAGCACTATGTTGGTTTTCTCCGAAGAGGAAGGGATGATGCAGCAAAGTAGCGTAAGTATTTCTCTCAGTTTTTGAGAACCAAGATATCAATCCAGTAGGAGGCTACGCGCGAGTCCCTCGTACCTGCACAAAACAAATAAATCCTCGCAACCAACGCGATAAGGGGTTGTCAATCCCTACACGGCCACTTACGAGAGTGAGATCTGATAGATATGATAAGATAATATTTTTGGTATTTTTGTGATAAAGATGCAAAGTAAAATAAAAGCAAAGTAAAAGCAAAGGAAATAACTAAGTATCGGGAGATTAATATGATGAAGATAGACCCGGGGGCCATAGGTTTCACTAGTGGCTTCTCTAAAGAGCATAAGTATTCTACGATGGGTGAACAAATTACTGTTGAGCAATTGACAGAATTGAGCATAGTTATGAGAATATCTAGGTATGATCATGTATATAGGCATCACGTCCGAGACAAGTAGACCGACTCCTGCCTGCATCTACTACTATTACTCCACTCATCGACCGCTATCCAGCATGCCTCTAGAGTATTAAGTTAATGAAAACAGAGTAACGCCTTAAGCAAGATGACATGATGTAGAGGGATAAACTCATGCAATATGATGAAAACCCCATCTTGTTATCCTCGATGGCAACAATACAATACGTGCCTTGCTGCACCTACTGTCACTGGGAAAGGACACCGCAAGATTGAACCCAAAGCTAAGCACTTCTCCCATTGCAAGAAAGATCAATCTAGTAGGCCAAACCAAACTGATAATTCGAAGAGACTTGCAAAGATAACCAATCATACATAAAATAATTCAGAGAAGATTCAAATATTGTTCATAGATAGACTTGATCATAAACCCACAATTCATCGGTCTCAACAAACACACCGCAAAAAGAAGATTACATCGAATAGATCTCCACAAGAGAGGGGGAGAACATTGTATTGAGACCCAAAAAAAAGAGAATAAGCCATCTAGCTACTAACTATGGACCCGTAGGTCTGAGGTGAACTACTCACACTTCATCGGAGGGGCTATGGTGTTGATGTAGAAGCCCTCCGTGATCGATGCCCCCTCCGGCGGAGCTCCGGAACAGGCCCCAAGATGGATCTCGTGGATACAGAAAGTTGCGGTGGTGGATTTAGGGTTTTGGCTCCGTTTGATATTCCTTTTCTTCGAAACCCTAAAACAGGCAAAAAACAACAATTCTGGGCTGGGCCTCCGGTTAATAGGTTAGTCCCAAAAATAATATAAAAGTGGATAATAAAGCCCAATAATGTCCAAAACAGTAGATAATATAGCATGGAGCAATCAAAAATTATAGATACGTTGGAGACGTATCAAGCATCCCCAAGCTTAATTCCTGCTCGTCCTCGAGTAGGTAAATGATAAAAATAGAATTTTTGATGCGGAGTGCTACTTGGCATAATCTTAATGTAATTATTCTTAATTGTGGTATGAATATTCAGATCGAAAAGATTCAAGACAAAAGTTCATATTGACATAAAAATAATAATACTTCAAGCATACTAACAAAGCAATTATGTCTTCTCAAAATAACATGGACAAAGAAAGTTCATCCCTACAAAATCATATAGTTTAGTCATGCTCCATTTTCGTCACACAAGAATGCTCTCATCATGCACAACCTCGATGACAAGCCAAGCAATTGTTTCATACTTTAGTAATCTCAAACCTATAAACTTTCACGCAATATATGAATGCGAGCCATGGACATAGCACTATGGGTGGAATAGAATATGATAATGGGGGTTATGTGGAGAAGACAAAAAGGAGAAAGTCTCACATCAATGAGGCTAATCAATGGGCTATGGAGATGCCCATCGATTGATGTTAATGCAAGGAGTAGAGATTGCCATGCAACGGATGCACTAGAGCTATAAATGTATGAAAGCTCAACAAAAGAAACTAAGTGGATGTGCATCCAACTTGCTTGCTCACGAAGACCTAGGGCACTTGAGGAGGCCCATTGTTGGAATATACAAGCCAAGTTCTATATGAAAATTCCCACTAGTATATGAAAGTGACAAAACAAGAGACTCTCTATCATGAAGATTACGTTGCTACTTTGAAGCGCAAGTGTGGCAAAGGATAGTAACATTGTCCCTTCTCTCTTTTTCTCTCATTTTTTTATTTGGCCTTTCTCCTTTTTTTATATGGCCTTTTTTTATAATTCCTCACTTGGGACAATGCTCTAGAAAATGATGATCATCACACTTCTATTTATTTACAACTCAATGATTACAACTCGATACTAGAACAAAAGATGACTCTATATGAATGCCTCCGGCGGTGTACCGGGATATGCAATGGACCAAGAGTGACATGTATGAAAGAATTATGAATGGTGGCTTTGCCACAAATACCATGTCAACTACATGATCGTGCTAAGCAATATGACAATAATGAATGTGTCATGATAAACGGAATGGTGGAAAGTTGCATGGCAATATATCTCGGAATGGCTATGGAAATGCCATAATAGATAGGTATGGTGGCTGTTTTGAGGAAGATATAAGGAGGTTTATGTGTGAAAGAGCGTATCATATCACGGGGTTTGGATGCATCGGCGAAGTTTGCGCCAACTCTCAATGTGAGAAAGGGCAATGCACGGTACCGAAGAGGCTAGCAAGGATGGAAGGGTGAGAGTGCGTATAATCCATGGACTCAACATTAGTCATAAAGAACTCACATACTTATTGCAAAAATCTACAAGTCATCAAAAACCTCGGCACTACGCGCATGCTCCATGGGGATAGATTGGTAGGAAAAGACCATCGCTTGTCCCCGACCGCCACTCATAAGGAGGACAATCAAATAAGACCTCATGTTTCAAATTTGTCACATAACATTTACCATACGTGCATGCTACGGGACTTGCAAACTTCAACACGAGCATTTCTCAATTTCACAACTACTCAACTAGCACGACTTTCATATTATTACCTCCATATCTCAAAACAATCATCAAGCATCAAACTTCTCTTAGCATTCAAAACACTCATAAGAAATTTTTACTAATCTTGAATACCTAGCATATTAGGATATTAAGCAAATTACCATGCTATTTAATACTCTCAAAATAATCTAAGTGAAGCATGAGATATCAATAGTTTCTATAAAACAAATCCACCACCGTGCTCTAAAAGATATAAGTAAAATACTAGAGCAAAACTATATAACTCAAAAGATATAAGCGAAGCACATAGAGTATTCTAACAAATTCCAAATCATGTATGGCTCTCTCAAAAGGTGTGTACAGCAAGGATGATTGTGGTAAACTAAAAATTAAAGACTCAAATCATACAAGACGCTCCAAGCAAAACACATATCATGTGGTGAATAAAAATATAGCTCCAAGTAAAGTTACCGATAGAAGTAGACGAAAGAGGGGATGCCTTCTGGGGCATCCCCAAGCTTTGTATTTTAGGTGTCCTTAGATTATCTTGGGGGTGCCATGGGCATCCCCAAGCTTAGGCTCCTGCCACTCCTTGTTCCATAATCCATCAAATCTTTACCCAAAACTTGAAAACTTCACAACACAAAACTCAAAGTAGAAAATCTCGTGAGCTCCGTTAGCGAAAGAAAACAAAAGACCACTTCAAGGTACTGTAATGAACTCATTCTTTATTTATATTGGTGTTAAACCTACTGTATTCCAACTTCTCTATGGTTTATAAACTATTTTACTAGCCATAGATTCATCAAAATAAACAAACAACACACGAAAAACAGAATCTGTCAAAAACAGAACAGTCTGTAGTAATCTGTAGCTAGATCAAGATCTGGAACCCCAAAAATTCCAAAATAAATTTCTGGACGTGAGGAATTTATCTATTAATCATCTGCAAAAAGAATTAACTAAATAGCACTTTCCAAATAAAAATGGCAGCAGTTCTCGTGAGCGCTAAAGTTTCTGTTTTTTTACAGCAAGTGTAAGAAGACTTTCCCCAAGTCTTCCCAACGGTTCTACTTGGCACAAACAATGATTAAACACAAAAAAACACAACCTAAACAGAGGATAAATAAATTATTTATTATTAAACAGGAGAAAAAAAATCAAGGAATAAAAATAAAATTGGGTTGCCTCCCAACAAGCGCTATCGTTTAATGCCCCTAGTTAGGCATAACAAGCAAGGATAGATCTAGGTATTGCCATCTTTGGTAGGCAATCCATAAGTGGCTCTCATAAAAGATTCATATGGTAATTTAATTTTCTTTCTAGGAAAGTGTTCCATGCCTTTCCTTAATGGAAATTGGAATCTAATATTTCCTTCCTTCATATCAATAATTGCACCAATCGTTCTAAGAAAAGGTCTACCAAGAATAATAGGACATGAAGGATTGCAATCTATGTCAAGAACAATAAAATCTACAGGCACATAATTCCTATTCCTATTTGCAACAATAAGAACATCATTAATTCTTCCCATAAGTTTATTAATAGTGGAATCCGCAAGGTGCAAGTTTAGAGAGCAATCATCAAAATCACGGAAACCAAACAAATCACACAAAGTCTTTGGAATCGTGGAAACATTAGCACCCAAATCACATAAAGCATAGCATTCATGATCTTTAATTTTAATTTTAATAGTTTGTTCCCACTCATCATAAAGTTTTCTAGGGATAGAAACTTCCAATTCAAGTTTTTATTTATAAGATTGCACTAAGGCATCAACGATATGTTTAGTAACCGCTTTATTTTGACTATAAACGTGAGGAGAATTTAGCACGGATTCCAACAAGTAAATACAATCAATCAAATAGCAATTTTCATAGTTAAATTCCTTGAAATCCATAATAGTGGGTTTAGCAACATCTAGGGTTTTAATTTCTTCAATCCCACTTTTATCAATTTTAGCATCAAGATCAAAAAATTCTGAATTCTTGGAACGCCTTCTAGGTAAAGGTGGATCATATTCAGTCCCATCATTATCAAGATTCATATTGCAAAACAAAGATTTAATAGGGGACACATCAATAACTTTTGGATCTTCATCTTTATTTTCATAAGAACTAGAAGAACACGCTCTTATAAATGCATCTTTCTTAGCACGCATCCTAGCGGTTCTTTCTATGCACTCATCAATGGAAATTCTGATGGCTTTGAGAGACTCATTGATATCATGCTTAGGTGGAATAGATCTAAGTTTCAAAGAATCAACATCAAGAGAAATCCTATCAATGTTCCTAGCCAACTCATCAATCTTAAGCAATTTTTCTTCAATCATAGCATTGAAACTCTTTTTTGAAGTAATAAATTCTTTAATATTAGATTCAAAATCATAGGTCATCTTATTATAATTTCCATAAGAATTGTTGTAGGAATTACCATAATTATTAGAGGTATTACTAGGATAAGGCCTAGGATTGAAATTTCCTCTATATGCGTTGTTACCAAAATTGTTCCTACCAACAAAATTCACATCCATAGATTCCTTATTATTCTCAATCAAAGTAGACAAGGGCATATCATTAGGATCAGAAGAAACACTCTTACTAGCAAATAATTTCATAAGTTCATCCATCTTTCCACTCAAAACATTAATTTCTTCTATCACATGCACCTTTTTTAGTAGATCTTTCAGTATGCCATTGAGAATAATTAACCATAATATTATCTAGGAGTTTAGTAGCTTCTCCTAAAGTGATTTACATAAAAGTGCCTCCCGCGACCGAATCTAAAAGATTTCTAGAAGCAAAATTCAATATGGCATAACTTTTTTGTATAATCATCCACAAATTTAAACCGTGAGTAGGGCAATTACGTATCATTAGTTTCATTCTCTCCCAAGCTTGTGCAACATGTTCATGATCAAGTTGCATAAAATTTATAATATCGTTTCTAAGAGAAATGATCTTAGCGAGAGGAAAATACTTAGAGATAAAAGCATCTTTGCACTTGTTCCATGAATCAATACTATTTTTAGGCAAAGACGAAAACCAAGCTTTAGCACGATCTCTAAGCGAAAAAGGAAATAGCTTCAATTTAACAATATCATTATCCACATTTTTCTTCTTTTGCATATCACACAAATCAACGAAGCTATTTAGATGGGTAGCGACATCTTCACTAGGAAGGCCGGAAAATGGATCTTTCATGACAAGATTCAGCAAAGCAGTATTAATTTCACAAGATTTAGCATCGGTAAGAGGAGCAATCGGAGTGATAATAAAATCATTATTGTTGGTATTGGTGAAGTCACACAATTTAGTGTTATCTTGATCCATCGTGACAAGCAAGCAAACTAACACACAAGCAAACAAAAAGCAAGCGGGCAAAAAGAGGCACAAAGAGAAAGAGAGGGAGGATAGAGAGACAGGGCGAATAAAACGGCAAGGGTGAAGTGGGGGAGAGGAAAACGAGAGGCAAATGGCAAATAATGTAATGTGGGAGATAAGGGTATGTGATAGGTACTTGGTATATTGACTTTTGCGTATACCTCCCCGGCAACGGCGCCAGAAATCCTTCTTGCTACCTCCTGAGCACTGCGTTGGTTTTCCCCGAAGAGGAAGGGATGATGCAGCAAAGTAGCGTAAGTATTTCCCTCAGTTTTTGAGAACCAAGGTATCAATCCAGTAGGAGGCTACGCGCGAGTCCCTCGTACCCGCACAAAACAAATAAATCCTGGCAACCAACACGATAAGGGGTTGTCAATCCCTACACGGCCACTTACGAGAGTGAGATCTGATAGATATGATAAGATAATATTTTTGGTATTTTTGTGATAAAGATGCAAAGTAAAATAAAAGCAAAGTAAAAGCAAAGGAAATAACTAAGTATTGGGAGATTAATATGATGAAGATAGACCCGGGGGCCATAGGTTTCACTAGTGGCTTCTGTCGAGAGCATAAGTATTCTACGGTGGGTGAACAAATTACTGTTGAGCAATTGATAGAATTGAGCATAGTTATGAGAATATATAGGTATGATCATGTATATAGGCATCACGTCCGAGACAAGTAGACCGACTCCTGCCTGCATCTACTACTATTACTCCACTCATCGACCGCTATCCAGCATCCATCTAGTGTATTAAGTTAATGAAAATAGAGTAACGCCTTAAGCAAGATGACATGATGTAGAGGGATAAACTCATGCAATATGATGAAAACCCCATCTTGTTATCCTTGATGGAAACAATACAATACATGCCTTGCTGCCCCTACTGTGTCACTGGGAAAGGACACCACAAGATTGAACCCAAAGCTCAGTTCTCCCATTGCAAGAAAGATCAATCTAGTAGGCCAAACCAAATTGATAATTCGAAGAGACTTTCAAAGATAACCAATCATACATAAAAGAATTCAGAGAAGATTCAAATATTGTTCATAGATAGACTTGATCATAAACCCACAATTCATCGGTCTCAACAAACACACCGCAAAAAGAAGATTACATCGAATAGATCTCCGCAAGAGAGGGGGAGAACATTGTATTGAGATCCAAAAGAGAGAGAAGAGGCCATCTAGCTACTAACTATGGACCCGTAGGTCTGAGGTGAACTACTCACACTTCATCGGAGGGGCTATGCTGTTGATGTAGAAGCCCTCCGTGATCGATGCCCCCTCCGGCGGAGCTCCGAAATAGGCCCCAAGATGGGATCTCGTGGATACAGAAAGTTGCGGCGGTGGAATTAGGGTTTTGGTTCCGTTTGATATTCTTTTTCTTCGAAACCCTAAAACAGGCAAAAAACAGCAATTCTGGGCTCGGCCTCTGGTTAATAGGTTAGTCCCAAAAATAATATAAAAGTGGATAATAAAGCCCAATAATTTCCAAAACAGTAGATAATATAGCATGGATCAATCAAAAATTATAGATACGTTGGAGACGTATCAGATATTTGCACTATGAGGGACCTAATACTCCTAATGTACTACCAAAGATTCTTCATACATATTATATTTGCTGCACTACCCATAATTTAGGCCATCATGCCATAAGTGTGCTTAGTTACTATCCGAGAAAAACAACACGAGAGGTGTTGTCACATTTTATCTAGACAAAAAGCATGATATTATATTTGGAATAATGAAATTGCATCTCATTTTGTAGGTTCTTAATTCATGTTTATACACATTGGCTGGTACATGTTCAATTTTGTAGAGACCACAAAACATGGCGCTGTTTGCAGTCAAGGGTGTTTTACCTAATATGGATGGCGGTTTAGTTTGTGGATCGTCACCCCAGCGCCCTAGGCTTTTCGTATCCTCTCACATAAAACCTTGTCACATTTTTACATGTTCATTATGATTTTGGATGTATTGGGTTGTGTGTATCTGGTTATGCAGAGACTGGGTTCGCATTTAGGTCAAAAAAAATCCAACCATTTGAACTATGGTACCATCTGTTTTGAACCATACAACTTTCTTTGGGATTGTCTGCAACATGTTGTTGGTAGCTAGTCTGATGTGCAGTTATGTTTGGGTGGCTTATTAACACAAGTTGTTCGTTGTTGCCATCACATTCTTTTCTTTTGTTTCCTTTTCTCTTTCTTCTCCTTCTTTTGCTTGTGTATAGCTATCTGACTCGAAAGGGATGGAGACCAAAATGGAGTAAGGATTGTGGATCTCAGACCACACATACGCAAGACCTATCAATTCTACTTGTGACTATATGTACTTGATGGATATCTCGTCAGAATATGTTGTTGTAGTTGACGGGCCCAATTGGAGGACTCGTATTCCAATCATTTGCTTAGTGAGACTAATGATGATTTAGCTCAAACAATGACATGTTCTAGTGACATCGCCCAACAACAAGAGATCACTTTTACGGTACCCTGGTACTCCCATTGGGAGGATAGGAGTACCGGTTGAATCAAACCATCCATTTACATGGGTAATTTAGACTTTTTGCTAGTCTCCTTCCATAAAACATTTGTCGATGTCACCTGCCTGATGATTAACTCGGCATGTTCAATTTCTAGACATTTTCATTCCTCTAGATTCGTTGGTAAAAGAAGAAAAAGAAAACCTGATAGTTCATATGCATCGGGAGATTGATTCAGAAACGAGCTACTCTGAGTGGGGATCTACGAAATTGATGATGTCAGCGGATTAGAACCTCGAAGGCCATAGACTTGGACGAACGCTGGCTGAGGCCGCTTGTACAGCTACGAGGGTGTCGACCCGCGTCCTCCCCATCGGAGAAGGAGGGGACGATTAGGGAGACGTGAGCCTTGCTAACTACGGTTGCTGGGGGCGCCGCACCATTGGCCGTATGTGTGGTTGAGGGAGAGGCCCGCGCCCGAGGTGGAGGAGGAGATGTGCGCCTCGCCGATGACGGCCGCTGTGGACCTCGCCTCCGCTTGTCCCGCTCCTCTCTGTTGGCCGTGTGGTGGAGGGAGAAGGAGGCGCCACCACCGCTGATCGTCGCGGCGCCGTTGGTCGCATGGGTGAGGGAGAGGCCGGCGCTGGAGGGACGAGCGCGATATGAATCATTTAGGTTAGGTCGAGGCAAGTTGACTCATTTTCATCCATGATTAAATATAAAAATGAAAGACCTAAATAGCCTTCAAGTCGAGGATACTCCACGCGCTTTTGGGTTTGTACTCCGTAAGATTAGTTGTGGAGTGCCATATCGTAAGGACCATCAGATTAAAGAAAATGGACGGTCCTTGATCATTTCAGGGTACTGTAAAAGTCCTCCAACAATAAGCACAAACTAACACAGTGGCCGGAGGAAAAAAGAAATCAAGCTTATGTATGCGTGTGTGTCTAACGAAAATGACATAATTAATCCAAATCAGTGACATCTCCCATAACTGTTACCTAGCAAATTGACTCATGTAGTCATGTTACAACATTGAAATAATTTAGGTATGACATAACAAGGATATATTAGAAATCAAAATTCATTCCACTTTGGTACATCTATATCAATTTCTGTGGACATGACATGCCAGCATTGTAAAATCTTGAGGTTTTGGTGTGAAGCGTATACCTCCTGGCAGGGACGCGTGCATGCTTATATAATCAACAATGTACAAGATACGACAGGTGGTTTTGGGCTTGGCCCCTCATCCAAGCTATACAGATATCTACAAGAGATAGGCTCGCCTCTAACCACCTGCCTTGGGTTACAAGATGATACACTCGCACACAATCACGACCGTGATGTTGTCACGTTACAATACAACTTAAGCCTATTGTTTAACATCCTCCCTCAATCTAAACATGTCAAGATTAAGATTGTTCTTGAAGGCTTGAAGTTGTCGAGCTTGCAAAGGCTTTGTGAAGCCATCAGCAACTTGATCTCCAGTTGGTATAAACCTGATTTCCAAAAGCTTTCTTGCAACTCTTTCTCGAACAAAATGAAAGTCAATTTCTATGTGTTTTGTTCTCGCATGAAACACATGATTCGCAGAAAGATATGTTGCTCCAAGATTATCACACCATAGACAAGAGACTTGTGATCTTTCAACTCCTAGTTCATCAAGCAGGGTTTCTACCCACATTACCTCAGCATTTGCATTTGCAAGTGACTTGTATTCTGCCTCTGTGCTGGATCTTGAAATAGTTGCTTGTTTCTTGGCATTCCATGATATGAGATTAGAACCAAGAAAAACAGCAAACCCACCAGTAGATCTCCTGTCATCAGGACATCCTGCCCAGTCTGCATCAGAAAAGGCACTTACTGTGGTTGATGATGACTTACATATTTTCAGTCCTATTCCAGCACTCCCTTGAATATAACGTAGTATTCTTTTAACAGCTGTCCAATGCATGGAAGTGGGAGCATGCAAAAATTGACAAACCTTATTGACAGAGAAAGATATATAAGGTCTTGTCAAAGTAAGATATTGAAGTGCACCAACAACACTTCTATACTTAGTTCCTTCTTCTGGACTTAACAGTTCCCCTTCATGTAAGGACAACTTTTCTGTAGTAGACAAAGGAGTACTACAAGGTTTACACCCCTTCATGACCACACGTCTGAGAATATCATTAGCATATTTCTCTTGAGTCAACAAAATCCCATTAGGTATCTTTTTTACCTCAATACCTAAGAAATAATGTAACTCTCCCAAGTCCTTAAGTGCAAAGTCATTTTTCAAATTTTTGAGTAAAGCTGAGGTGGCCTCCGGTGAGGATCTAGCAACAATTATGTCATCTACATAAATGAGCATATAGATAATCACCTTCCCTTTCTGAAAGAAGAACAAGGAGGTGTCACCTTTGGAGGGCCGAAAACCAAGTTGCTGTAACTTTGTGCTCAACCTGGAGTACCAAGCTCTGGGTGCCTGTTTCAGACCATACAAAGCTTTGTCCAACTTACAAACATACTGAGGTTTAGTCTCATCGACAAAACCAGGTGGTTGCTTCATGTAAACCTCCTCCTCGAGAACGCCATGTAAGAACGCATTCTGAACATCTAGTTGGCGAAGACTCCATCCCCTGGTGACAGGAATAGACAAAACAAGTCTAATGGTGGCAGCTTTAACAACTGGACTAAACGTGTCCTCATAATCAATGCCATAGCGTTGCTTGAAACCTTTTGCAACTAGCCTAGCTTTGTATCTATCTAAAGTACCATCAGAGTGTCTTTTAATTTTGTACACCCACTTACAGTCTATAATATTCCTCCCTGACTTTGGAGAAACTAAATGCCATGTTCTATTTTTCATAAGAGCATTATACTCTATTTCCATAGCATGTTGCCAGTTTTTGTCTCCTAGAGCTTCTGCCACACTTCTAGGTTCTTGAGCAACAGCAAGATTTGCAAATTTGAAATTTTTATCATACCTGGCCGTCCCATCTTTGGGAACCAACGGTTTAAAAATACCTTTTTGGGACCGTGTACTGGGGCGCACAGGAGCAGCAGCCGCAGACGATCCACCAGGCTCAGCGGATCCAGCCCCTCTGGTGGCAGTCGGGGGAGCGGGCCGATCCTCCTCGACTGAGGCGCGGTCAGGCGTAGGATCACGCGCCCGTGCAGGCGACAGGACGGACCGATCTGTCTCGGCTGTGGTGCGATCGGGCATGGGGTCGCATGCCCGCTCATGCGACAGGGCAGAGTGGTGAACAGGCGATACACGCCTGTGGGCCCGTCCGCCAGAGCCATCATGACGGGGAGAGGCGGCGGTGCTAGGCGACACACCCGCGTCGGTCCCACCAGGACACGTGCGGCACACGGAGACGCCAGTAGCGGACCCGCCAGCCGAGGGAGTGCCTGCCACCGCAGGCGCGCAGGATCCCGTACCATCAGATCTCTCGGGATCGACAACTGCAGCAGAATCGTCCTCGTGTTCCGCGCTGGTCGGATTTGGACTGATATGCTGCATAAAATCATGATGCAGCTTGCCATTTTCTGTCACATTTTTTTCACTGTTTCCTGCAACATCATGACTCAGATTAGTGGCACCATTAACCATATGATCAACACTATCATCCCCCTGATTAGTAGGATTCAAAAGCTCCGGTGGTAGCAAGAGGATTTCGGCTCTCAACCGTGCACCCGCATTAGGATGCAAGGTGGAAAAAGGAAAAATGTTTTCATCAAATATCACATCTCTGGAAATATAGACTCTGCCGGTAGATATATCTAGGCATTTGTACCCCTTATGGAGATTACTGTAACCTAGGAAGGCACACTGTTTGGATCTAAATTGGAGTTTATATGTATTGTAGGGCCTAAGATTCGGCCAATAAGCACAACCAAATATGCGGAGAGAGGAATAATTTGGTGTATCACCAAACAATCGAGTGAGTGGAGTCTCAAAGTTTATAACTTTGCTTGGCATCCTATTGATTAAATAGGTGGCAGCAATGAAGGCCTCATCCCAAAATTTCAAGGGCATGGAGGCTTGAGCAAGTAAGGATAGACCAACTTCAATGATGTGACGGTGTTTACGTTCAGCTAACCCGTTTTGCTGATGAGCATGGGGGCAGGAGACATGGTGAGAAATTCCTATTTTGGTAAAAAAGGAATTCAACTTTTCGTACTCCCCTCCCCAATCTGTTTGAAGAGCTAGGATTTTGTGATCAAATTGTCGTTCAACAAGATTTTGAAAGTCATGAAATTTTTGGAAAACTTCAGACTTGTGTTTGATAAGGTAGATCCATGTGAATTTACTGAAATCATCTATAAAACTCACATAGTATTTCTTTCTTCCTACGGTTTCAACGGTAGGACCCCACACATCAGAAAAGATAAGTTCCAAAAGAAATTTTGATTCACTCATAGATTGAGGATATGGTAGCTGGTGACTTTTGCCCTTTTGGCATGCGTCACATACAAATTTATTATCATCATTGCTAGCACATGGGAGCTTATTCTCACTAATGATCTTCCTAACAACAGTGGAAGATGGGTGACCTAAACGTTGGTGCCACCAGTCCGAAGATGGCTTGGTGACACTTAGCACATGCTTCGTGACGTTTCTCCCGATGTGTTTGAGAGGATAGAGACCTCTCCTACCCCTGCCGCGAAGTAGAACCCTCTTCGTTTCCAGATCCTTGACAAGAAAAAAATGAGGGTGAATTTCAACGAAAGTGTCATTATCAAGGGCAAGTTTACTTGCAGAGATCAAACTTTTAGTGGCCTCCGGAACATGAAGAACATCATTTAGGTGAAGATCACGATCTGGGGTATAGATAGTTGTATGACCAATATGATTAATCGCCATACCTGAACCGTTGGCTGTGTGAATTTGCTCGTTGCCGGTGTACCTCTCCCGGACCGTGAGCTTCTCCAAGTCACCGGTGATATGGTCAGTTGCACCACTGTCCATATACCAGTTTGTGTCTATGCCGTACTAAGGAGCAGCAATATTTGCCGAGCGCTCTTCTCCTCCCTAGTAAGAGGAGTCGTAGCGCTTTTAGCACTTACATGCCATGTGCCCAACTTTGCCATAGATCTGGCACGTTGGTCTGGCAGCGGAGTTGTTGTTGAAGCCGCCGCCGCTTCCTCCTGGATTGCCACGGCCGCCAGCGCCGTCGGGCTTGTTGTTGAAGTTCCGGCCGCGGTCACCACCGCCGCTTCCTTGCTTGTTGTTGTTGAAGACGCGACCGCGGTCACCACCGCCGCCGCCGTTGCCGTTCTGCTTGTTGTTGGAGTTGTTGAAGCGCCCACGTGATGTAGCATTGGTGGAGGATTGGGAGGCTCCCCCACGAAGATTCATACGCGTCTCGAAGCTCAACAGCTGCGAGTACTGAAAGCACAAGTGCTCCCTAGGTGGTTTTGATAATTGATGACAACATATCTCTTGTTGGACTAACGTTTTCATCTAGTATGTTTCAGATAAGTTCAACAATGGAGTGGCATGGACTAAAGGTTGTGGGAAGTTCTCCAAGATGCTAAGGACAAAGGATTGGCTAAAGCTTCAAGCTCAAGACTCTTCATTTTACATTTTAGTGATCCAAGATCACATTGAGTCCATAGGAAAAGCCAATACTATCAAGGAGGGATGAGGTGTTGCTTAATGAGCCTCTTGCTTCATGTGCTTAATGATATGCTCCAAAATCCTCAGCTACTTTCCCACTTCCACATATGACCTAAACCCTAAGCCAAACTCGGACCTACCGATTATTCCTATCCGGCGCCACCGAGTTTCACCTGTCATAGCCACTGCCAGAAACCCTAATCAGTTCGGTCTCACCGATGGGATCTCGGTCTCACCGAGATGGGCTTGCAAACTCTCTGTTACTTATTGCAATATTTTCGGCCCCACCGAGATATGCAATCGGCCCCACCGAGTTTGCTTGGCCAACTCTCTGTTTCACTTATTACCCAAATCGGTCCCACCGAGTTTGAGTAATCGGTCAAACCGACTTTTGGATTTACCCTAACCCTAGCACATCGGTCCCACCGAGTTGATCCAGTCGGTCCCACCGAAAATCTCTAACGGTCACTAGGTTTACCTTTTCGGTCCGACCGAGTTTGTTGATTCGGTCCCACCGAGATTGGAAAACTGTGTGTAACGGTTGGATTTTGTGTGGAGGCTATATATACCCCTCCACCTCCTCTTCATTTGTGGAGAGAGCCATTAGACTAAGCCTACACTTCCAGCATCCTATTTCTGAGAGAGAACTACCTACTCATGTGTTGAGGCCAAGATATTCCATTCCTACCATATGAATCTTGATCTCTAGCCTTCCCCAAGTTGCTTTCCACTCAAACCTTCTTTCCATCAGATCCAAATCCTATGAGAGAGAGTTGAGTGTTGGGGAGACTATCATTTGAAGCACAAGAGCAAGGAGTTCATTACCTACACACCATTTGTTACTTCTTGGAGAGTGGTGTCTCCTAGATTGGCTAGGTGTTACTTGGGAGCCTCCGACAAGATTGTGGAGTTGAACCAAGGAGTTTGTAAGGTCAAGGAGATCGCCTACTTCATGAAGATCTACCGCTAGTGAGGCAAGTCCTTCGTGGGCGATGGCCATGGTGGGATAGACAAGGTTGCTTCTTCGTGGACCCTTCATGGGTGGTTGCTTCTTCGTGGACCCTTCGTGGGTGGAGCCCTCCGTGGACTCGCGCAACCATTACCCTTCGTGGGTGGAGCCCTCCGTGGACTCGCGCAACCATTACCCTTCGTGGGTTGAAGTCTCCATCAACGTGGATGTAGGATAGCACCACCTATCCGAACCACGGGAAAAACATCCGTGTCTCCAATTGCGTTTGAATTCTCCAAACCCTTCCCTTTACATTCTTGCAAGTTGCATGCTTTACTTTACGCTGCCAATATACTCTTTGCATGCTTGCTTGAATTGTGTGATGATTGCTTGACTTGTCCTACAATAGCTAAAATCTGCCAAGAACTAAAATTGGGAAAAGGTTAAGTTTTTATTTGGTCAAGTAGTCTAATCACCCCCCCTCTAGACATACTTTCGATCCTACAAGTGGTATCAGAGCTTTGGTCTCCATTGCCTTGGTTTAATCACCATTGGAGGAAGATGGATGTGTCTACTTTAGGGAGTCTTAGACATAGAGTGCCTATTCTTGATGGAGAGTATTTTCATGAGTGGAAAAATGAAATGCTTGTAATCTTCAATCAATATCATTTGAACAAGTATATTTCTAGTCCTGGTGCACCTCATATTGATCCTTTGCATCCTACCCTAGATGAAGATATTGACATGATTCGCAATCTTAGAACTATTGAGCTCATCATTAGAGGATTGCCCAAAAATTTGATTGCTAGTTTGCCTACTCTTAATTGTGCCTATACTATATGGAATTTTTTTGAGGAACGATTCCCGATCATTCTTTGAAAACTTTGGATGAAATTCTCCATAAATCTATTGCCTTGAGTAAGATGAACTCTAGTGATCCTAGTTTTGGTAATTGTCTATTTGAACTTACCAATCTTAAGCATGCTAAAGGAGATGTTGGAATCATTAGTGATATCATATTCGAAGCAATAAGAATTCATAAAAGTGACCACTTGGATGATCATTTATCTAATGAATTACCCTCTGTAGGAAATGATGAGTCACCAGATCATGATGAACATGGATACTATGATGATGATGATGATAGTGACTTCGATCTTGATGATGCAATGAGACATTTTGGTCTTATGGCAAATCTTCGGGGATATGAATCAGGAGGAAAGGAATGGGTTCTTGATAGTGGTTGTACTGATCATATGACCGGAGATGAAGAGATGTTTCGTGAGATTGCTGAAAATGACGGCCCTCGGAAATATGTCACCTTTGGTGATAACTCAAAGGGTAAAGTGGTTGGCCTTGGTAAGGTGGCCATCTCACATGATAGTTCCATTCAAAATGTCATGCTCGTTGAATCACTCGGCTACAACTTACTTTCAGTATCTAGACTTGCTGATTTCGGTTTGAATGTCCTATTTACTGAGGTAGATTGCCAAGTTTTTCGTCGAGACAATCATAAAATGGTCTTTACCGGTATGCGTAGAGGTGATCTTTACATTGTCGATTTCTCTAAAAAGGCACAACCTAAAACTTGCTTTGTTGCTAAATCCTCAAAAGGTTGGTTGTGGCATAGACGACTAGGTCACGTTGGCATGAGAAACCTTGACAAGCTTATTAAAGGAAATCATATCCTTGGAGTTAACGATGTCATATTTGATAAGGATAGACTTTGCAGTGCTTGTCAAGCAGGTAAACAGGTTGGAGGAAGACATCCCGTGAAGAACATCATGACCATAAGGAGGCCACTCGAGCTACTTCATATGGATCTTTTTGGTCCCAACGCCTATAAGAGTCTCGGTGGAAATTCTTTTGGTCTAGTTATAGTTGATGATTTTTCAAGATTTACGTGGGTGTTCTTTCTTAATGACAAGTCGCAGGTCCAGAAGATCTTCAAAAACTTCGCTAGGAAGGCCCAAAATCAGTTTGACGTGAAGATCAAGAAGGTTCGGAGTGACAACGGAACGGAGTTCAAGAACGCAAATGTGGACACCTTTCTTGACGAAGAAGGGATTACACACGAGTTCTCGGCTACGTACACACCTCAACAAAATGGAGTTGTTGAGAGGAAGAACCGGACGCTCATCGAAATGGCAAGAACGATGCTTGATGAATACAAGACGCCGAAGCACTTTTGGGCAGAAGCGGTTGAGACAGCTTGTCACGCAACAAATCGCTTGTATCTTCACAAGCTACTCGACAAGACGGCATACGAGCTCCTCACCGGTAACAAACCCCAAGTTGGATACTTTCGAGTATTCAGCTCAAAGTGCTACATTCTTGATAAGCATCGTCGTTCAAAGTTTGTCCTAAATCTCATGAAGGTTTTGTACTTGGTTATGGCTCAAACTCTCACACTTACCGTGTCTACAACAATTTCACCTGAAAGGTTGAAGAGACGGTAGATGTGAAGTTTGATGAATCTAATGGCTCGCAAGTAGAGCAATTGCCAATTGATGTAGGAGACAAAGACCCTTCAGAAGCAATCCAAGACTTGTCCATTGGAAAAATTCGTCCAAAGGAGGTGAAGGAGAGTACTTCATCCGTCCAAGTGGAAGCTTCTACTTCATGACAAGGTGAACCAAGAATCGACACGGAAGCATCCACAAGTGGGACACACCAAGATGAAGAAGACAAGGAAATGCATCAAGACGAACATCAACAACCTCTTTCTCCATCACGACAAGAGAACGACGACGTCAACAATGAAGAAGGCCAAGAAGAAGAACAAGATGAAGAAGATGTTCAACGAAGACCCAAGCAAAAGCTCTCACGAGTTCGAGCAAGAATTGCCAAAGATCATCCCGTCGAGCAAATCCTCAATGATATACAAACCGGGAGAATCACTCGCTCAAAAACTCGTTTAGCTAACTTTTGTGAAAACTATTCATTCATCTCTAGCATTGAACCTATGAAGGTTGAAGAAGCATTGGAAGATCCGGATTGGATAAACGCTATGCATGAAGAGCTACACAACTTTGAGAGAAACCAAGTTTGGACATTAGTTGAGAAGCCCGACAACAACCACAACATCATTGGTACCAAATGGGTGTTTTGCAACAAGCAAGATGAAGATGGACAAGTGGTTCGCAACAAAGCACGTCTCGTCGCCCAAGGGTACACACAAGTCGAAGGTATGGACTATGGTGAGACATATGCTCCCGTTGCTAGACTTGAGTCCATTCGCATCTTACTTGCCTATGCTAATCACCATAATATCACCTTGTACCAAATGGACATTAAAAGTGCTTTTCAAAATGGTGAAATAGAGGAGGAAGTTTATGTCAAACAACCTCCCGGTTTTATCAATCCTAAGAAACCAAATCATGTTTACAAACTTCACAAAGCTCTTTATGGTCTTAAACAAGCTCCTAGAGCATGGTATAAATGCTTGACCAAGTTCCTTACTACAAGTGGTTTTGAAATTGGTAAAATTGATTCTACTCTTTTTACTAAAAGGGTTAATGGAGAACTATTTGTATGCCAAATTTATGTTGATGATATCATATTTGGTTCAACTAACCCTCTCTTTAGTGAAAAGTTTGGAAAGCTAATGTCAGAGAAGTTTGAGATGTCTATGATGAGTGAACTCAAATTCTTTCTCGGTTTGCAAATCAAGCAAACTAAGGAAGGTACATTTGTCTCTCAAACGAAGTACACCAAGGACTTATTCAAGAAGTTCAATATGCAAGAATGCAAAGGTATGTCTACACCCATGCCTACTAGTGGACATAATGATTTGTCCAAAGATGGTGAACCGGTTGATCAAAAGGTTTATCGCTCTATGATTGGTTCATTGTTATACCTATGTGCTTCACGTCCCGATATTATGCTAAGTGTGTGCATGTGTGCATGATATCAAGCTGCTCCTAAAGAATGTCATCTTAAGGCTGTGAAAAGTATAGTGAGATATTTAATCCATACACCAAATTTTGGCATTTGGTATCCTAAGAGGTCTTCTTTTGATCTTGTTGGCTATTCCGACTCGGATTATGCCGGAGACAAGGTTGATAGAAAGTCCACTTCGGGTACTTGTCAATTTCTTGGTAGATCTCTTGTGTCTTGGTCTTCCAAGAAACAAAACTCGGTATCCTTATCCACCGCCGAAGCGGAATACATTGCCGCTGGTTCATGTTGTGCTCAATTACTTTGGATGACCCAAACTCTTAAAGATTATGGGATTTATGTGAAACATGTTCCACTGCTTTGTGACAATGAAAGTGCTATCAAAATTGGTCATAATCCTGTACAACATTCTCGAACTAAGCATATTGAAGTTCGTCATCATTTCATTCGAGATCATGTTGCTAAGGGTGACATTGATCTTAAGCATGTTCGCACCGATAAGCAATTAGCGGATATATTTACTAAACCTCTTGATGAGAAAGTGTTTTGCAGGTTGAGAGGAGAATTGAACATCATTGATGCTTCGAACTTGGAGTAGAAACTCCATTGGATACATGCAAGACATGAGCTTATGACTAATCCATGATATATCTCTTATGATAACTATCTTATGTCTTGGATATATTTGCACCTTGCATGTTGTCTAACCCATGTAGGTGCTTGGTTGAATCTAATTCCATGATATTGCGACTCACTCATATCTTGAGCAATCTCTACATCACCAAGACTCTGCACAATGGTGGTTGAAGACAAGGAAGCACAAAACCATTCAAACATATCCTTTGATAAATTCTATGTTGAGCTTCATGATTGTCATTTTTGGATACACAAGTGCTCTTCCTTGCAAGAACTAACCCATGTAGGTAGATGAACTCAAACTCCAAGTGGTGCTCCCAACTCTTGATGAGCTACATCAACCTTGAGCACCCACACAAGTTCAACTACATGAGCAAGAACCACACCACCACCCAAGGTATATTATTCCATCTTAGAGAAGCTTTACTCCAAGACATGAGTCAAAGCAACTCAACAAGATGTGAATACATCAAGATGCTTAAACAAAAATGGTAAACCCATTTTGAGCTTAAACGATGAGTATGACCTATGATCAAGTGTTCTCACTTGACTCCTAAGTCAATATACTCTAACATAGGTGACTATGTCACCTCCCAACTCCAGATGAAGTTCTCTTGTGTTCTTTTCTGTGTTATTGAATTTGTCTCATGCATGTTTATTTTCTTTCTTTTTTTCAAAAAAAAACTTCATCTAGATCTTTCAGTTTCTTCACTTTTCTCTTTGTTTTTGTTCTGCATTTTCTGCATTCAATTCCTTGCAAATCCTTCAGGTAATTCATTGCAAATCTTTGTGAGATCCTACATGTCTAGTGAGCTGAGGTGACAAGTGTTTTTCTCTGTGTGAACTCGGTTTCACCAACTTGTAATTTTCGGTCCAACCGAATCTTTTCGGTGCCACCGAAACATACCACTCGGTGCCACCGACTTCGCATTAGAAAAACAGTTTGCCACTTGTTCTATATTTCTTCTGATCCAGCTCCACTCAATGAATCTTGTCCTCTACAAGCATCACAGTTTTATCCATTGCTTTGTGCTGAGTCTCAAGGGCCAAACCTATACGACGGATTCCAGAAAGCCCTTCTTGGAAATTGATGTCAAAGGGGGAGAGAGAGATCACATCAAAGCTTGTAGGAGAGAGAGATCACATCAAGGGAAAGAAAAAGTCTCAAGGACCAAACCTACAAGAGAGAACGTATTAAGGGGGAGAGAGAGATTTCCAGGGGAGAGAATACTCAAGGATCCCAGATGCTTGATGTTCAAGAGGAGAGATGTCACATGTCTTTTTAGGGGGAAAGACATGTTCATATGTATTTTTCAGCTCTGATTTTCTGTTTCCTATCTTCTCCCAATATCCCATGTAAGATTCAGGGGGAGCAAGACACCTAAGGAACAGAAATCAGTCAAATTCATTGCATATCTTTATTCTTGGGAACATGTTGAATCCAATGTGGTACCTTGTACTCACTCTCTACATGTCATCCCAGTCTTGGTATTCTTGTGGTTTCTTTTGTTTGCTCTGGCTAGTGGATGTACCTGTGTTATCTAACTTTGTTTGTGCAGGTTCATTCCATCCTAAGCCAACTCAAGACCACAAGGTAAGTATATGCATCAAAATCATGAGTATGAGGAGTTCTTGCTTATGTACATACTGTTTGCAAGAAGGACTCATGAGCATGAAGGTATTTTCCTTGATAATCTTTTACTCTGATGCATATGGCCAAGATACATGTAACACTTTGCCTACTCTGTCATGATTATGCTCTCACATGCTTCTATATTTTATATTCATATGATTGCGTACATGTAGGGGGAGCCTATGTTTGTTACATGTCCTTCCAAAGCTTTACTTGCTGTTCTTTATATCTTTATCTAAAGCTTTGATGTATGTTGCCATCAATTACCAAAAAGGGGGAGATTGAAAGCACAAGTGCTCCCTAGGTGGTTTTGATAATTGATGACAACGTATCTCTTGTTGGACAAACGTTTTCATCTAGTATGATTCAGATAAGTTCAACAATGGAGTGGCATGGACTAAAGGTTGTGGGAAGTTCTCCAAGATGCTAAGGACAAAGGATTGGCTAAAGCTTCAAGCTCAAGACTCTTCATTTTACATTTTAGTGATCCAAGATCACATTGAGTCCATAGGAAAAGCTAATACTATCAAGGAGGGATGAGGTGTTGCTTAATGAGCCTCTTGCTTCATGTGCTTAATGATATGCTCCAAAATCCTCAGCTACTTTCCCACTTCCACATATGACCTAAACCCTAAGCCAAACTCGGACCTACCGATTATTCCTATCCGGCGCCACCGAGTTTCACCTGTCATAGCCACTGCCAGAAACCCTAATCAGTTCGGTCTCACCGATGGGATCTCGGTCTCACCGAGATGGGCTTGCAAACTCTCTGTTACCTATTGCAATATTTTCGGTCCCACCGAGATATGCAATCGGCCCCACCGAGTTTGCTTGGCCAACTCTCTGTTTCACTTATTACCCAAATCGGTCCCACCGAGTTTGAGTAATCGGTCAAACCGAGTTTTTGGATTTACCCTAACCCTAGCACATCGGTCCCACCGAGTTGATCCAGTCGGTCCCACCGAAAATCTCTAACGGTCACTAGGTTTACCTTTTCGGTCCGACCGAGTTTGTTGATTCGGTCCCACCGAGATTGGAAAACTGTGTGTAACGGTTGGATTTTGTGTGGAGGCTATATATACCCCTCCACCTCCTCTTCATTTGTGGAGAGAGCCATTAGACTAAGCCTACACTTCCAGCATCCTATTTCTGAGAGAGAACTACCTACTCATGTGTTGAGGCCAAGATATTCCATTCCTACCATATGAATCTTGATCTCTAGCCTTCCCCAAGTTGCTTTCCACTCAAACCTTCTTTCCATCAGATCCAAATCCTATGAGAGAGAGTTGAGTGTTGGGGAGACTATCATTTGAAGCACAAGAGCAAGGAGTTCATTACCTACACACCATTTGTTACTTCTTGGAGAGTGGTGTCTCCTAGATTGGCTAGGTGTTACTTGGGAGCCTCCGACAAGATTGTGGAGTTGAAACAAGGAGTTTGTAAGGGCAAGGAGATCTCCTACTTCGTGAAGATCTGCCGCTAGTGAGGCAAGTCCTTCGTGGGCGATGGCCATGGTGGGATAGACAAGGTTGCTTCTTCGTGGACCCTTCGTGGGTGGTTGCTTCTTCGTGGACCCTTCGTGGGTGGAGCCCTCCGTGGACTTGCGCAACCATTACCCTTCGTGGGTGGAGCCCTCCGTGGACTCGCGCAACCATTACCCTTCGTGGGTTGAAGTCTCCATCAACGTGGATGTAGGATAGCACCACCTATCCGAACCATGGGAAAAACATCCGTGTCTCCAATTGCGTTTGAATTCTCCAAACCCTTCCCTTTACATTCTTGCAAGTTGCATGCTTTACTTTCCGCTGCCAATATACTCTTTGCATGCTTGCTTGAATTGTGTGATGATTGCTTAACTTGTCCTACAATAGCTAAAATCTGCCAAGAACTAAAATTGGGAAAAGGTTAAGTTTTTATTTGGTCAAGTAGTCTAATCACCCCCCCTCTAGACATACTTTCGATCCTACAAGTACAGCTCCGGGACAGTCACAGGTTCGACCCATGAGCACATGGCAGACACCACGAGGTCGAACTCCTTCTCCAGCCCGGCTAGGATGTGCGAAACCAGATCTTCTTCATCCACCTTTTTTCCTGAGGCAACTAACTCATCACAAAGGGTTCTGATCTTACCAACGTACTCTGTAATGGTGGAGTTTCCCTTCTGAAGATTCGCCAGTGCAATCCTGACGTTGACAGACCGCGCTCGGGTATGCGAGGTGAGCATCCCTTGCACGGTGTTCCACATCTCCACTGCAGTGTGGCAAGTCGCCACCTGAATAGCCATCTCACGTGGTAGCGTAGTCAACAGGTAAGAGAAAACCTGCTGATCGCGAGCGTACCAGGTGCCGAACTCAGGGTTGGGGGCCTTCGACTTGGTCTTGCCGTAGTCGCTAGTGACCTCGATCTGCATGGGCGGCACCTCCTGCTCCAGATCAAGGAAACCCGCCATCTGCGCCCCCCTGATGGCAGAGAGGACGGTGGCGCGCCAGAGGGCTTCGTTCCCTCTCGAGAGCTTCTCTGTGGCGATGTGTGCAAAAGGAGATGAGGGGAACGTATTTGCGGATGAGCTCGCCATGGATGAATCCGAGGTAGGCTCTGATTACCATGTAAAATCTTGAGGTTTTGGTGTGAAGCGTATACCTCCTGGCAGGGACGCGTGCGTGCTTGTATAATCAACAATGTACAAGATACGGCAGGTGGTTTTGGGCTTGGCCCCTCATCCAAGCTATACAGATATCTACAAGAGATAGGCTCACCTCTAACCACCTGCCTTGGGTTACAAGATGATACACACGCACACAATCACGACCGTGACGTTGTCACGTTACAATACAACTTAAGCCTATCGTTTAACAAGCATATAAAAGGTGCCAGCTAGAGTTTGATACAAATAATCTTAATCTTAGTCATCCGATCTTTTTCTAACCAATGGCTCAAAAAGGTTAAGTTCAATATCTAATGTTGTCTTGATTACATCATTTCTATATTTTTTAGAAAACACCATACATATGCAAATGCTCACGTACGCTCATTGTTGACCTTAAGAATTTACAGCTCCATCTGATATGACGTGACCACATATTATCAAAGTTCACGAGATTAAGTAAATTTTGAACTTATCGGCGACGCAAAGTTAGCACCACTTTTCCGTACGATGAATCTCACAAGGGTCAGTGATATGGCCGTGTGTCTCAAATAACCTTGGAACACCATTGATTCTTTAAAGTGTGTGGATCCTGTCATGCATGGATGGATGAACCTACCGACCGGCAAGATTGCCTTGCTTCACTGAAGCATATCAGAAAGCAAGGCACCTTACCACCATGACCAGATCGAAGAAACTCTGAAACGCCGAAATGCAGGACATGCAGGGTTCACACTGACTCCTCCAACGATACAACCATAACCAGTTAACTATGGTAGTAGCATCAGCTAAGCACTATGCAACTAACACATATACATCTCCTTATTAGCATGTTGCTGAGGATAGTTAGACACAGGAATCTTCCTGCGCATGGCTGGCCCTTGTCTCATTAGAGGACAAGGATCACAAATGGCCTTGGGGACTGCCCTCACGGAAGGGAACACTGATTTGAGGCTGATCAAGGAATGGTTGGGGGGCATGGAGAGCATGGGTGACAGGATGAGAAAGTGTGTGTTCATTAGTGCAGAACCGGGCAATAGCACCGATCCGTAAGGCCCTTTAGTGCCGGTTTGGTAACCGGCGCTAAAATGTAGGCACTAAAGCCCCCCCCCCCCCCTTTTAGTACCGGTTCAGCACGAACCGGTGCTAAAGGGCAACCACGTGGCACGAGCCAGCTTCGGGGGCAGGGAGCCCTTTAGTACCGGTTGGTGTCACCAACCGGTATTAAAATATTGGGGGGGGGGGTTGGGTTTATGATTTCTTTTTCATTTAATTTTGTGTTTTCCATTTAATTATTTTTCGTTTGTTGGTATTTTACGATACTACATATTGTACATGTTATGCATATATATAAATATAATTTCTAGTAGAACCGATCATAATATATATATATATATATATATATATATATATATATATATACAATTTCTCCTAATTGGTGCCTTCGGAGCCAGTGGCATTAGCCTAGCTAATTGGTGCCTTCGGAGAACGATAACAATTGGAAGTGGTTCATGGGGGTGGTAGCGGATAATAGTATTCTCCTTTGGGATTTATGACCTGGTCAAGCAAAAATTCCGCTATTTCCTCTTGAATTGCTTTTATGCGGTCCTGTGCTAGGAGCTTGTCCCGCACCTCTTTGAACTGTTAAGAAGGAGATCAATATGCATGTGTATTAGTTGTGTGACTAGATATCGATAATGGTGTAAAAATTGTGAATAGTGTTCTGACAATCGATATCGTACCCACTCCTGTCTTCGAGATTTGCTCTTTTCGGACGCCATCATGCGAATGTTCTCGCAAATGTAGTATGCACATAGGTCATTCCCCGGCGCCTGCTTCAGGGCCTTTACGAGAATGGAATTTGATCAGATAATAATTAATCAAGCATGATAATTAAAGAGATGGCAGCTAGATAGTACTACTTAATTACTTACCTTGGGTCGATACCATTTCAGACTTTGTTTCTATGGGCCTGGAGTGACCCTGATGAACTTTGCCCAAGCCCTGCCCGCCGATAAAGAAAATGAATAAATGGGTTATTAAATAGTTGTTATCAGGAAATGAAGAACTAATTAAATAGGCCGAGATATAGTTAATAATGATTGAAATTACCTGTTGACTATCCCCTTCACGATGGTGTAGTCACTTGCTTTCTTAAGTAGCGAGTCTAGTACTTCAACTGTTCCTTCATCAACTTTAATGATTAACAAGATCCAGTGAAATCTGCATGCACACACGTTTGCATGTCTTAATTAAGCGGGCATATGTAAGCAAAAACATGTAGCTATAGCTAGTAGGGAAAAACAGAATTTGTAGTACAAGACAGTGTGACTCACTGGAAGTTGTAAGGAAGTAGTATATCTTCATTGTATTTGAGTTCCTTGAAGAACTGTAGCATGCTTTCCTCTACACATTTTGCGTGATATGGATCTATTTTCCATGTGTATTCATTAATGGTATTTGGGTCAACGAACCCAATGCCATAGTGCCCATCTTTTTTCATTTCATAAATCTTCATCCTGCATAATACCACAGAAAAGAATATAGTGAGGATAATTACAGGTAATGATTGATCAAAATGATCAGCTAGCTTGAGACTTAAATTACAGAAAGAAATCACTTACAGACAATAGCAACTGACGATAGATTTGTCGAGTGCGTCTTTATTGTATAGCTGAAGAAGTTCTGAATACTCAACGGTCACAGCTTTCTTATGGTAGTAATGCTCCTCGTTGACATTCACCATGAGGGACTCTCGATTGGAAATCTTGGTAATGTCCATGTACCATTGATGCAATTCATACATTCTCGTTGGGAGCTTATTGACCTCCTCTGGCTCGACCAAAGGTTGGCCCGGGCATATTTCCATTTTATTTCCTCCTCTCTAGTCGGAGACATGGGCTCGATATCGAGGAGTTGTCCAACAGTGATCCCGATCGATTCAGCCTGCACAATATGCTCCTTGGTTATTACCACATCGCCCACCCCGGGCACGTTAACGGTTTGCCCACAATAATATTGGGCGCGCCTACTCTCATGTGTTGTTGGCACAACAAGCGGGGGGATTGATTGCGCCGCCTGTTCTCCCAGCTGGGGAACGGTTTTACCGCTCCTTTAGCCAGCTGATTTGCTCGAGCTCGAGCTCGCCTCTTTCTGTAGACGTGCTCGATTTAACTTCCTGAGGTGGCGCTCATAGTCTGTGTCAACAGGCTTGGGAGCTGGTGGTCTAGCCATACGAATGAAGTGGTCAATCTTTTCCACAGGCACTTTCTCCCTTGGCAGCGGTGACGGTTTCGGTGCAAAATGGGCTTCCACCTCGGCCTTCGATATGGCTACGTTTTCCTCCTTGGACTTGTCGTAAGGCCTCTGCGGAAGAGGCGCGAGGCTTGGACCATATTGAAATCGCTTGCCTCCGCCTGTACCTGCAGTACTACCTCGACTTGTACCACTACGCACCATAGCTGAGGCGGCTCTCTTCCGTGATTGCTGAGGCGGCGAAGACGGCTGACGTGGCTGAGTTGGAGGAGGAGGAGTGGCCTGAAGCTGTGCCAGACTTGGAGGAGGAGTGGCCTGAAGCTGTGCCGGACTTGGAGGAGGAGTGTCCTAACGCTTTGCCGGACTTTTTTTTGACCATGTGCCGGACTTGGAGGAGGAGTGGCCTGAAGCTGTGCCGGACTTGGAGGAGGAGTGACCTGACGCGTTGGTGGACTTGGAGGAGCAGGAGTCTGCTGACTCGGTGGCGGACTATGACGAGGAGTCGGATGACGCGGTGTCGGTGGCCTTCGAAAGATGATGCAATCCTTTCTCCATAGGATGATACGATGGTTGGCCTCTCCTAGTGTGTGCTCATCGTCACCTCCAGGAATGTCAAGCTCTAGCCCCGAATATTGGTCCACCACCTCATCAACCAAGACACGAGCATAGCCCGCTGGAATCGGGTTGCAATGGAAGGTTGCCTCGGGGGGATTTGTAAAAGCAAGGGCGTCTGCCACCTTCATGGATATGTTCTTCATTTTGAAGTGTAGCTCGCAGTTAGTGTTCTCCATGATGTCATCCACTGGGTAGCTATCCAGCAATGCGTCACCCGGGGCGGAACCCACGCTGCTTCTCGGCATGGATGGGACGGTGCTATCCATTGGTGGATCATCCCTAGCTGCTGAGACCCCCTTTGCTGGCTAAGTGAGTCGATCTGCTCCTGCTGCCACTGGAATTTGATTGCCAAGTCCGTGTGCGCTGATTCTAGGCCTTGAAGGCGTTCATAATCTAGCTTCCTCTGCTCCTCCTCCATCTTCCTCTTCTTCTCCTCCGCAATCTTCTTTCTCGCACGGGTTCTGTAGTCGGCGTTCCAGTCCAAAAACCCCTCATACCATGGATTAGCGCCCATGCCTCGTGTTCTTCCCGGGTGTTCAGGATTTCCCAGGGCACGCGTAAGCTCGTCGTTCTCTCTGTTTGGCTCGAAAAACCCGGATCGAGCCTCTTCTATTGCAACAAGTAGCTTATCTTCGGCTTCGTCCAGACATGCCTTCTTCGAAACTTTGCCTGTCTTCGGGTCCAACTCCCCCCATGCGCATAGAACCAAGTCCTGCACCTGGGGGGCCAGCTCAATGTTTCTGGAGTGACACCTGCATCCAGCATCTCTTTCTCAGACTTATCCCACTTAGGCATTCCCACCGCATAGCCACCTGGCCCCAGCTTATGGAACTTATCCTTTTTTGCGGCATTGGCCTTGTTTATTCTCGACCGTTCCTTAGATAATTCCGAATCCTTGAATTTCATGAAATCGTCCCAATGAGCACTTTGGTTCTCTAGTGTTCCCTCGAATACTGGAGTCTTCCTTCCTCCGTTGACGTACTTGGCCCATTCACGAATCTTGTGGTTCTTGAATGCAACCGCCATCTTCCTAAGAGCAGCGTCCTTGACTTTCTCCACATCTGCATATGTGAAATGATCTGGTAGGGTGAAATGTTCCATGAGCATTTCCCAAAGCAAATGTTTTTGTCTGTCGTCGACAAAAGTAACTACTGGACGTGGCTTTGCTGGCTCTCTCCATTCTTGAAGGGAGATCGGGAGTTGGTCCTTCACAAGAACTCCGCACTGACGAACGAACTTGTCCGCAATCTTCTTAGGCGCGAATGGTTCGCCATTAGGTCTGATTGCCTCGATATTGTACTTTACGCCCTCCTTCAACTTTTTGTTCGGGCCTCGTTTCGTCTTGTTGCCTGAAGATTTGCTCGATCCGGATGGCTGAAAGAGGAAATATCGATTCGTTAATATATCTTCAAGTCATTTAAAACATGTGATGATCACCAGATGCCTGCTTATATAAATATATATACCTCGCCGATCTTTGTTGTTTCAAGATCAACATTTTCTTCGTCATGTTCATAGTTCATGACTTCATCAATTCGGTCGTCGCGATCGAATATCATATCACCCTCCCCGGTGTTGTTTAGATATTCGGAGCCGTCATAATCTTCTTCATTCTGATCATCATCTGGCCCGCGAGGATTGCATATGATATTGAACAGGGCCTCTTCTCCCTCTCTGTCGGTATTGTCCGCCATAGGTTTTGTTTAACTAATCCAAAAGAAATATATTCAAATTACAATGCATGGATGCAATGTAATTAATAAGGAAAAACTGAATCAATCATAGTACATAATAAGCATCATCGAATATAATCTTGAATACGTCGTCTCGAATAATAGATATAATCTCGAATACATCGTCTCGAATAATAGATATAATCTCGAATACATCGTTGGATCATGCGGCGCGGGCGGTGGACACCCAAAGAGAAGGAACCCTCACAGGATCATAGCTGAAGTGAGATCCCTGAAGAAACTGGCAGGTATTGGAGAACCTGCCGCCCTCTAACGCAACCATGTAGCGATGGACGTGCTCGTCCTCCTCCCTGACACGGCGACGTACCACCTCCGGCGGGGCCGGCTCCCTCCGCACCAAAACTGGCCCACGCGAACGCCACCAAACGAGATCAGGGTCGACGACCGGGGCCGGGTTCCTCATCAAGCGGCACGCCCCTCCAGGCAGCACCTCCCAGTGCCAGCCCGGCGGAGCCCAGTCCCGGACATGGGTCAGCCGGACGTCGTCGCGGACGGGTCGACGGCGAGGATGCGGGCCGGGCATCGTCGAGAACAAATACTAGCTATATGCCCGCAAAAAGTAACATTTTTTTAATGATTGGATTTTGATAACTAAAATTTCTAACATTTCTATATAACTAACATTCCTATAACATTTCTAACAATGCTATATAACTAACATTTCTATAACATTTCTAATATTTCTATAACTAAAAAACAGAATTTTTTTTTATAACATTTCTATATATATAACTAACATTTGTATAACATTTCTAATATTTCTATAACTAAAAAAAAGAAAAATTTCTAACTTTTTCATAACTATTTCTATAACTAAAAAACAGAAAAATTCCTAACAATTCTAACTTTTATATAACATTTCTAACAATGCTATATAACTAACTATTTCTATAACTAAAAAAAAGAAGAATTTCTAACTTTTTTATAACTATTTCTATAACTAAAAAACAGAAAAATTCCTAACAATTCTAACTTTTCTATAACATTTCTAACAATGCTATATAACTAACTATTTCTATAACTAAAAAAAGAAAAATTTCTAACATTTTTATAATTATTTCTATAACTAAAAAACTAAAAAAATGTATGTGTGTGTGTGTGCTCACCGGCGAGGCGATAGGCGACGGGGGGCGGCGGCGGGGACGGCGACGGGCGCGGCGACGACGGGGATGGCGACGACGGGGACTGGGACGGGGCGGCGACGACGGGGACGGGCCGGGGCGGCGACGACGGGGATGGGCCGGGGCGGCGACGACGGGGACGGGGACGACGCGGGACGGGCCGGGACGGCGCGACGGTGACGACGGGGACGGGGACGACGGGGCGGCGATGACGGGGACGGGGCGGCGACGGGGGCGGCGACGAGGGATATGGAGACGGGGGCGGCGAGCGATGGGGCAGAGGAGAAGAAGCAGATGAGAAGCTGAAATTTTTGAAGTGTTTAGTTATATAGGATGGACCTTTAGTACCGGTTGGAGCCACCAACCGGTACTAAAGGCCTGTTTTGGCCAGGCCAAGCAGCGGGAACCGCACACCCTTTAGTACTGGATGGTGGCTCCAACCGATACTAAAGGGGGGCCTTTAGTACCGGTTGGAGCCACCACCCGGTACTAAAGGGGGTGCGCTGGCAAGGTGCTGTGCGGCAAGTTTAGTCCCACCTCGCTAGCCGAGGGGCGTCCGTACTGGTTTATAAACCCCAGTGCGGTAGCTCTCTCGAGCTCCTTTCCAAAGCAGACCTATTGGGCCTACATGTTCTGTGCTGCCCTGTGGGCCTACTGGGCCTTTACGGGCCTGCATCCTGGCCCAATAACAGGTTGGGTTTCTAGTCGTATGCAGGCCGCTCTGGCCTAGTAGGCGGGCTTTTTATTTTTATTTTTTGCTTTATTTATTTTTTAGTTGTTTTTTGTGTATTTAGAGTTTCTTTGTGAATATTTTTGCTTTAGGTACAAAAAATTATAAACTTTCTGTTAGTGCCCGTAGTTTTCAAATTTGAATAGTTTAAATTTTGAATTATTTGAAATTAGTGCGAATCACTAGTTTGTGAATAACTTAACTTTAAAAATCAGTAATGGCATGAAAGAATTTGTTTGCACATAAAATTTCTTTGCGTTTCAAATGCCAAAACACATAACTACCCTAACTATTACAGAGATTCCCTCCTGGGTGTGAAACACAGAAGAAAGTGATGATAGTGAAGCCGATCACATCCCAGATCTTTGGGTGTGAAAATTTTTCTTCGCGTGTGTCCCTTTGCGCCGTAACCATGGAAAATCTTCATCATTTAACGGGATGCTCGGGTCAATATTCACTGTGAATGGAGCAATTTCATCAAACTTTTCATAATCTTCTGACATGTCTGTCTTGTCATCCACTCCCACGATGTTTCTCTTCCCAGAAAGAACTATGTGCCGCTTTGGCTCATCGTACGATGCATTCGCTTCCTTATCTTTTCTTTTTCTTGGCTTGATAGACATGTCCTTCACATAGAAAACCTGTGCCACATCATTGGCTAGGACGAATGGTTCGTCTGCATACGCAAGATTGTTGAGATCCACTGTTGTCATTCCGTACTGCGGGTCTTCCGTTACCCCGCGTCGTGTCATATTGACCCATTTGCACCGAAACAAAGGGATCTTCAAACCACGTCGATAGTCAAGTTCCCATATGTCCTGTATATAACCATAATTTGTTTCCTTTCCTGTCTTGGTTTCTGCATCAAAGTGGACACCACTGTTTTGGTTGGTGCTCTTCTTATCTTGGGCGATCGTGTAAAATGTATTACCATTTATCTCGTACCCTTTGAAAGTCATTATATTCGAAGATGGTAACTAGGACAGTAAGTACATGTCATATTCAATAGAGGTGTCATGCATGGTATGTGTCTGCAACCAGCTGGCGAAACTCCTGGTTTGTTCATGTGTAATCCAGTCATCAGACCACTCCGGGTGTTTGGAGCGTAGCAAATTCTTGTGTTCATCCATATACGGAGCCACCAAGGCGGAATTCTGTAGAACTGTGTAGTGTGCTTCAGTGAGAGAATGTCCGTCCATACATATTATTTGTTCCCCTCCTAGCGTGCCTTTTCCATCCAGTCTGCCCTTATGCCGCAATTCAGGAACACCAATTGGCTTAAGGTCAGGAATAAAGTCAATACAAAACTCAATGACCTCCTCATTTTCATGGCCCTTGGAGATGCTTCCTTCTGGCCTAGCACGGTTATGAACATATTTCTTTAAGACTCCCATGAACCTCTCAAAGGGGAACATATGGTGTAGAAATACAGGACCCAAAACATTAATCTCTTTGCATAGGTGAACTAGGACGTGCGTCATGATGTTGAAGAAGGATGGTGGGAACACCAACTCGAAACTGACAAGACATTGCACCAAATCATTCTCTAACCTTGGTATGATTTCTGGATCGATTACCTTCTGAGGGATTGCATTGAGAAATGCACATAGCTTCACAATGGCTAATCGAACGTTTTTCGGTAGAAGCCCCCTCAATGCAACCGGAAGCAGTTGCGTCATAATCACGTGGCAGTCATGAGACTTTAGGTTCTAAAACTTTTTCTCTGCCATGTTTATTCTTCCCTTTATATTCGACGAGAAGCCAGACGGTACCTTAATACTAAGCAGGCATTCAAAGAAGATTTCCTTCTCTTCTTTGGTAAGAGCGTAGCTTGCATGACCCTGATGTATGCCGTCTTTTCCGTGCATACGTTGCTGGTCGTCCCGTGCCTCAGGTGTATCTTTTGTCTTCCCATACACGCCCAAGAAGCCAAGCAGGGTCACACAAAGATTCTTCGTCACGTGCATCACGTTGATTGCGGAGCGGACCTCTAGGTCTTTCCAATAGGGCAGGTCCCAAAATATAGATTTCTTCTTCCACATGGGTGCGCGTCCGTCAGCGTCATTCGGAACAGGTTGTCCACCAGGACCCTTTCCAAAGACCACCGTCAAATCCTTGACCATATCATGTACATCAGCACTAGTACGGTGGCGAGGCTTCGGCCGGTGATCCGCCTCACCTTTGAAATGCTTGCCTTTCTTTCTTACGGGATGCCTGCTCGGAAGAAATCGACGATGTCCCAGGTACACATTCTTCTTACAATTGGCCAACTATATACTGTCGGTATCGTCCAAACAGTGCGTGCATGCGTGGTATCCCTTGTTTGTCTGTCCTGAAAGGTTACTGAGAGCAGGCCAATCATTGATGGTCACGAACAGCAACGCCTTTAGGTCAAATTCTTCCCCCATGTGCTCATCCCACGCACGTACACCTGTTCCATTCCACAGTTGTAAGAGTTCTTCAACTAATGGCCTTAGATACACATCAATGTCATTGCCGGGTTGTTAGGGCCTTGGATGAGCACTGGCATCATAATGAACTTCCGCTTCATGCATAACCAAGGAGGAAGGTTATACAAACATAGAGTCACAGGCCAGGTGCTATGGTTGCTGCTCTGCTCCCCAAAAGGATTAATTCCATCTGTGCTTAGACCAAACCATATGTTCATTGCGTCATCTGCAAACTCCTTCCCGTACTTTCTTTCGATTTTTCTCCACTGCGACCCGTCAGCGGGTACTCTCAACTTTTTGTCTTTCTTACGGTCTTCTCTGTGCCATCGCACTGCCTTGGCATGCTCTTTGTTTTGGAACAAACATTTCAACCGTGGTATTATAGGAGCATACCACATCACCTTGGCAGGAATCTTCTTCCTGGGGCGCTCGCCCTCGACATCACCAGGGTCATCGCGGCTGATCTTATAGCGCAATGCACCGCATACCGGGCAAGCATTCAAATCTTTGTACTCACCGCGGTAGAGGATGCAATCATTAGGGCATGCATGTATCTTCTGCACCTCTAACCCTAGAAGGCAGTCAGCCTTCTTTGCTTGGTACGTACTCTCGGGCAATTCATTGTCCTTTGGAAGCATATTCTTTATCATTACCAGCAACTTTCCAAATCCCTTGTCAGATACACCATTCTCTGGCTTCCATTGCAGCAATTCCAGTGTGGTGCCCAGCTTTTTCTTGTCACCTACGCAATTCGGGTACAACAATTTTTTGTGATCCTCTAACATGCGCTGCAACTTCTTCTTCTCCAAATCACTTGCGCAGTTTCTCTTTGCATCGGCAATGGCCTGACCTAGATCATCAATGGGCTCATCCGATGCCTCTTCTTCAGCTTCTTCCCGCATTGCCGGCTCAGCTTCTTCCCGCATTACCGGCTCAGCTTCTTCCCTCATTGTTGTATCATCGTATTCAGGGGGATAGCTGTCGTCGTCCTCTTCTTCTTCATTGTCTTCCATCATAACCCCTCTTTCTCCATGCTTGGTGCAAACATTATAGTGGGGCATGAAACCGGACTCAAACAGGTGGACGTGAATGGTTCTTGATGTAGAGTAATTGCGACCATTCTTACAGCCAGCACATGGACAATGCATAAAACCATCCGCTCGCTTGTTTGCCTCAGCCGCAAGCAGAAAAGTACGCACGCCATTAATGAACTCGGGAGAGCATCGGTCATCGTACATCCATTGCCGGCTCATCTTCAATACACAGCACCGAAAACATCATATTAATACAATACATAAAGTTCATACATAAAGATCATACAACACTTAAATGCAACAAACGAATAACTCTCTATCTAAAGAATTTAAATGCTACAACAAATGCGATCAAGATCGCAACTAAGGTAACAATTGATCCAACAGCATAATGATACCAAGCCTCACTACGAATGACATATTTTCTAATCTTTCTAATCTTCAAGCGCATTTTCTCCATCTTAATCTTGTGATCATCGACGACATCAGCAACATGCAACTCCAATTCCATCTTCTCCCCCTCAATTCTTTTCAATTTTTCCTTCAAATCATCGTTTTCTCTTTCAACTAAATTTAACCTCTTGACAATAGGGTCGGTTGGAATTTCGGGTGCAACTACCTCCTACATACAAATATCTATGTCAACTTGATGGGCATAATTTGTCATAAACACGAAATGCAATGAATAGTTTTAAAAGAGAATATACCACATCCGAATCATAACCCGGACGAGGGCCGACGGGGACGGATATCAAAACCATGGCACTATGCATAACAAACAATGTATGGGTAAGATAATTATACGAGTAACTATATATCCAAATCACACAAACATCATTTTTTTATATAAAACTTCATGAACAAGAGGCTCACCACAAGGTGGTGCCGGCGACGGGACGTTGTGAGCGATCGACGGTGGTTACGACGGAGATTTAGAAGGTACTAAGTAAACCACAGCTACATATGCAAAACTAAGTGTTATTTTTGACCTCAGATTGCATATAAATCAAATACTAGCACATATATATAATTTCTCCCAAATTACTAAACTCAAAAATCAATCACTATATAAAGCATTGCACGAGCTAATCTAGCAATGAGAGATGAAAGGAAAAAGTTGCTAACCTTTGTGATCATTTGAATGGATGGGGCCTTCAAATCTTGGGCAAAATGTGTGATGAGCTTGAGAGGAAGAGGGAAAAGAACAAAGAGGAGAGGGGAAAGGGGAAGAACAGAGCGAGCTCGGGTGGACGAAGGGTCTACGTAGGACGACCTTTAGTACCGGTTCATGATACGACCCGGTACTAAAGGTGCTGGAGGGGACCCGGACTGACAACATCCTGCCACCACTCACTTTAGTACCGGTTCGTGACACGAACCGGTGCTAAAGGTTCGTCATGAACCGGTACTAATGAGAGCGGCCCGGCTAGCCGTTGGAACCGGCACTAATGTACACATTAGTGCCGGCTCAAATTCAAACCGGCACTAATGTGCTTCACGTTTGACCATTTTTTTACAAATGGTTCTGGAAAAGCAAGCAACACATGGATCATCTATGGTATGGACTTGATCGATCTGATTATTAGTTAAGTACATACCGAAAAGTTATGATAATGAGAGCTTTTTTTACTTGTGCATGCACATGGCGACTACGTGACTGAGAAACACTAGAGTACAACCGAGGCGCCTACCTGCTAATGCGGCTCCGTTTGTTTTGTTTGATGAGATCGCTCATATCTTACTCATTTGTCCCAACGATGCATGATTCAAGCGAAGCCATCGTACGCTTCGGAATTGTAAAATGGGATCCGCATCAACGACACAGGCGGACTCCTGTCAGGACGCACGCACTTGTTCGTTGTTTTCCTGTCCTGTCTCCTCACGTGCGTGTGAAGAAGGTCCCGACCAGCGTGCGTGTGAAGAAGGTCCCGACCAGCGTCATTGTCGAGCCTGTCTGTTCCGGATCGTCAAGGATTCCACGATTCAGCCACGATACAGTAGGGGCCTTTCCTCACTGTTTCCGGGTTGCAAAAAAGAAGTCTGTTCTCACGTGAGCTATAATTAACCCTCCAAATGCCACAAACTATTGTGTCCCAATGACCAAGCAAGCGCAGCCTTCTTTTATTTTGTTGTTATGTTAAAATTAGCATTATGAAGGCGCAGTGGTAGCTTGATCACGTAGGATTCACTTAAGTAGGCTCGTCCTGGCAGCGGCTGCGTATCCGTCGCTGTTGCTCACTCCCTTTTGTGCTGCTCTGGGTCAAAACTTGATCTACAGCGTTGGGCAATGGTGGCACTCCGATGGTGTGCCCTTCTTGAAGGTACCGCCTTGGAGTTATAAAGTCCGTCGTTGTCCGGGTTCACCTCTTCGCGGTGGCTAGCTCACGGAAGGTCTCCCTCGGCTCCAAACGGTTTATTTTGGTTCATATGTAGTGTGCCCGGTAGTCGACTGGGTGGTGTTGCGGTGCATCGGCACCCTTGTATCTTGTCTTGAGTGTGTGTTGTGTGTGATGGTGATGTGTTGTTTGCAAGTGCTTATATCTTTGGTCGTTGCTTTATATATGAAACGGAACAAATGCCTTTTTTGGCATAAGTGAGTGGCGACAACGGTGCGTCATTGGCTCGTTCTGACGGCTCTGATAAGTGAGGGCCGATAACGGCGTGTCACCGTCTCATTCTGGCTACTCCGATATATGAGTGGCAACAGCGGCGCGTCAGCAACTTGTGATGGTGGTAATGGTCGTTCGGTGATCCAGAAACCTCGATGTGATTTTATTACATTTGGGATACTCATACTTTCAATGAGCTTTTATAATAGATGCATCTCTTTCACGAATAAAAGGATCTAGTTAAGTAGGCTCGCATGGCACTCCTCTCCCCTTCCCTCACTGATCTGACATCCACCTCATCCCATTGTTTGCCACTCCAGCTGTGGCGGCCACCACACCCCTCTCCTTCCTCCCTTAACTAGTGGACAATAGAAACGAAATACATCATAAGAATGAACAAACCAGCCATGCCGACAAGTAAGGGCAAGAACATAATTCAAGGATTAACCATTTGTTGACACCTCACACATTCTAATTTCATGGTGGTTACTAGCAAACTAGACAATTCTACCCAAAAATCTCTATTTGGATATTTTCTATACTTTTACAAAGTAAAAGCCTCTTTCTACATATTTAAAGATACTAAAATTAACAAAACAAGTTCGAAATAACCCTACAACAATACATTCAAATGGAATGGATTATTCTAGTTATTTTAATATTTATATGATTTGCATATACAAGATGGCCAAACAAAATTTTAATAATAAGATGTTTTCTCACAAAAATAGAGTTCTAGTTCAGTGCTATTGTCAAGGGCCAAAGACATGTCTGTGCTAACATGGCAATAGAGACTATTGTAGCTACAATGTTTCTATTTTTTTATGTAGCTACTAAACTGTATAGTAAAGTTTGTACCAATGAAAAATATAACATATCATATTTGTAACAAGGTGATCTATTTAAATAAGTAAAAATGTTTATTATAAATAAATAGGTGATGACCACGACCGACGCGTCCGTCAACTGCGTTTATCCTTTGTTGTTTGGGGTCTTTTTTCTTTGTTATAAGGATCTGGCGATATTTTTTCATTTCTTCCACGTCTTGCGTGTAAGATGTTGTAAACCACCGCTTTAACTAATGAAACATTTAGCTCTTCGTGCCCTTACCTGTGTTTAAAAAATATGTTAGCACTGGCATGAGAAAAAAACAAATTATACTTGTATATGTCTAATGATGAAGTGTTGTAACGCCCTCGATGCGGCTATATCTCCTACGTGTCGTAGCACGACTTAGAGGCATAACCGCATTGAAAGAAATGTCGCAAATAAGGTAATCTTCATACCAACCCATGTAAATAAATAAAAGGGGAAAAGATACATAGTTGGCTTACACTCGCAATGTCACACAAATACATGAATAATATTACATTCATCCAATACACTCATGGTCCGACTACGGTATCAGAATAAAGATCAACGCCCACATGCGACAAAGTCCCCGATCGCCCCAACTGGGCACCACTACTGATCATCTGAGAAAGACACGTAGTAACGACGAAAGTCTTCATCGAACTCCCACTTGAGCTCAAGCGCATCGTCTGAAACGGTATCATCGGTCCTTGCATCTGGTTTTGGAAGTAAACTGTGAGTCACGGGGACTCAAAATCTCACACCCTCGCGATCAAGACTATTTAAGCTTATAGGTAAGGCAAAGGTATGATGTGGAGCTGCAGCAAACGACTAGCATATATGGTGGCTAACCTATTCGCAAAAGAGAGCGAGAAGAGAAGGCAAAAGCACGGTTGAACAAGTATGATCAAGAAGTGATCCTAGAACAACCTACGTCAAGCATTACTCTACACCGTGTTCACTTCCCGGACTCCGCCGAGAAGAGACCATCACGGTTACACACGCGGTTGATTCATTTTAATTAAGTTAAGTTTCATGTTATCTACAACCGGACATTAACAAATTCCCATCTGCCCATAACCGTGGGCATGGCTTTCGAAAGTTCAAAACCCTGCAGGGGAGTCCCAACTTAGCCCATCACAAGCTCTCACGGCCAACGAAGGATATTCCTTCTCCCAATACAAACCGATCAGACTCGGCATCCCGGTTACAAGACATCCTCGACAATGGTAAAACAAGTCCAGCAAGACCACCCGCTGTGCCGACAAATCCCGATAGGAGCTGCACATATCTCGGTCTCAGGGCACGCCGGATAAGCTAAGCGTACGGGAGCCAACGTAACCCAAGTTGCCAAGGGACGGCCCCGCACGGTGCTCTGGGTTGGACCAACACTTAGAGAAGCACTGGCCCGGGGGTTTAAAATAAAGATGAGCCATGAGTCCGCGGAACCCAAGGGAAAAAGGCTAGGTGGCGAATGGTAAAACCAAGGTCGGGCCTTGCTGGAGGAGTTTTATTCAAGGCGAACTGTCAAGGGGTTTCCATTATAACCCAACCGTGTAAGAAACGCAAAATCCAGGAACATAACACCGATATGACGGAAACTAGGGCGGCAAGAGTGGAACAAAACACTAGGCAAAAGGCCGAGCCTTCCACCCTTTACCAAGTATATAGATGCATTAAGATAAACAAGATAATATGGTGATATCCCAACAATAAACAATGTTCCAACAAGGAACGATCTCCAAGCTTCACCTGCAACTAGCAACGCTATAAGAGGGGCTGAGCAAAGTGGTAACATAGCCAAACAATGGTTTGCTAGGACATGGTGGGTTAGAGGTTTGACATGGCAATTTGGGAGGCATGATAAGCAAGTGGTAGGTATCATAGCATAGGCATAGCAAAAGAGCGAGCATCTAGCAAGTAAAGATAGAAGTGATTTTGAGGGTATGGTCATCTTGCCTGCAAAGTTCTCAGAGTTGACTTGATCCTCGTAAGCGAACTCAACGGGCTCCTCGTTTGCGAACTCGTCTCCCGGCTCTACCCAAACAAGAACAACAAGCAAACGAAACACAATCAACCACGTGCAATGCTCAAGCAATATGATGCAAACATGGTATAATATGCGGGATGCGATGTGTGATGCATATGCAAGTTTTGACAAGGAATGATTGAACCTGGCCTCAACTTGGAAATCCATGAGTGTCACTGGAAAGGTGAGGTGATTTCGGTTGAAATCGATGTAAAGATCACCGGAATCGGATGCACGGTTTGGAAATGGCAAGCAAAACAAATATGGCACCGGTCTGCGATAATCAGCAAGTAACCATCTAAATGCAACAAGATAAATATGCTATAGCACTCAAACATGACAAAAAAATACATGGCAGGGATCCACTCATGATGCTTGACAAAACATGAACACTGAGCTACGGCTAATTCATCCATTAATAGGTTCAAACAAGCATGGAAAAACTGCAAATGATAACAGGTTTCAGACTTAGTGAAATTAACACAAGCTCGATGCAGTCACTACAGAGCATGGCATGACAAACTAAGCATACAACCATCAAGAATACATGGCATAGAAGCTAGACATGGCAAGAACAACATCATAGCATGCACGGATCAATAGCAACATCCTCGGCAAAATCGCTAAATATGTCACCAATCTGCTAGAATCATTTTATAGCAAAAGTAGAGCTTGATTGACTCAAGCTAGGGTGCTCCATAAATGCAAACAAAGATATGGATGGATAGAGCACCACAATGTTAACAAAACATCCTTACTGATCATTCTCAAAAGAAGCACGGATCACTAGGAAACAACATGAACATATGGCATAACAACAAAATCAGGACAAGGACTTAGTGAAATTCTAAGTCCCTGAAATCAGCATTACCGATTACACTACTTTGCAAGTTTGTGCTAGTCACCAAAAATATCACAAAAATGTTGGGGAACGTAGCAGAAATTTAAAATTTCCTACGCATCACCAAGATCAATCTATGGAGTAATCTAGCAACGAGGGGAAGGGGAGTGCATCTACATACCCTTGTAGATCGCTAAGCGGAAGCGTTACAAGAACGCGGATGAAGGAGTCGTACTTGCAGTAATTCAGATCGCGGTTGATTCCGATCTAATCGCCGAACAACGGCGCCTCCGCATTCAACACACGTGCAGCCCGGTGACGTCTCCCACGCCTTGATCCGGCAAGGGGAGAAGGAGAGGTTGGGGAAGACTCCATCCAGTAGCAACACGACGGCGTGGTGGTGGTGGAGGAGCACGGAACTCCAGCAGGGCTTCGCCAAGCACTACGAGAGACGAGGAGGGAGAGAGGTAGGGCTGTGCCAACAGGGGAAGAACTTCGTGTGTTGGGCTGCCCCTTTGCCTCCACTATATATAGGGGGAGAGGGACGGATGCGCCCCCACCTAGGGTTTCCACGCTAGGGGTGGCGGCAGCCCCAATCCCCATCTGGGGTGGCGGCCAAGTGGGGGGAGAGGGAGGCGCACCAGGCACGGGCCTTAGGGCCCATCTGCCCTTAGGGTTTGCCCCCTCTTCTCTCTAGGCGCATGGGCCTTGGTGGGGAGGCGCCCCAGCCCACCTAGGGGCTGGTTCCTTCTCACACTTGGCCCATGTATGCCTCCGGGGCCCGTGGACCCTCCCGGTGGACCCTCGGACCCCTCCGGTGGTCCTGGTACACTACTGGTGATGCCCGGAACACTTCCGGTGGCCAAAACCATACTTCCTATATATCAATATTTACCTCCGGACCATTCCGGAACTCCTCGTGACGTCCGGGATCTCATCCGGGACTCCGAACAACATTCGGTAACCGCGTACATACTTTCCCTATAACCCTAGCGTCATCGAACCTTAAGTGTGTAGACCCTACGGGTTCGGGAGTCATGCAGACATGGCCGAGACAACTCTCCGGTCAATAACCAACAGCCGGATCTGGATACCCATGTTGGCTCCCACATGCTCCACGATGATCTCATCGGATCAACCACGATGACAAGGATTCAATCAATCCCGTATACAATTCCCTTTGTCTATCGATACGATACTTGCCCGAGATTCGATCGTCGGTATCCCGATACCTTGTTCAATCTCGTTACTGGCAAGTCTCTTTACTCGTTCCGTAACACATCATCCCGTGATCAACTCCTTGATCACATTGTGCACATTATGACGATGTCCTACCGAGTGTGCCCAGAGATACCTCTCCGTTACACGGAGTGACAAATCCTAGTCTCGATTCGTGCCAACCCAACAGACACTTTCGGAGATACCCGTAGTGCACCTTTATAGCCACCCAGTTATGTTGTGACGTTTGGCACACCCAAAGCACTCCTACGGTATCCGGGAGTTGCACAATCTCATGGTCTAAGGAAATGATACTTGACATTAGAAAAGCTTTAGCATACGAACTACACGATCTTGTGCTAGGCTTAGGATTGGGTCTTGTCCATCACATCATTCTCCTAATGATGTGATCCCATTATCAACGACACCCAATGTCCATGGTCAGGAAACCGTAACCATCTATTGATCAACGAGCTAGTCAACTAGAGGCTTACTAGGGACATTGTGTTGTCTATGTATCCACACATGTATCTGAGTTTCCTATCAATACAATTCTAGCATGGATAATAAACGATTATCATGAACAATGAAATATAATAATAACTAATTTATTATTGCCTCTAGGACATATTTCCAACAGTCTCCCACTTGCACTAGAGCCAATAATCTAGTTCACATCGCCATGTGATTAACACTCACAGGTCACATCGCCATGTGACCAACATCCAAAGAGTTTACTAGAGTCACTAATCTAGTTCACATCACTATGTGATTAACACTCAATGAGTTCTGGGTTTGATCATGTTATGCTTGTGAGAGAGGTTGTAGTCAACGGGTCTGCAATATTCAGATCCCTATGTATTTCGCAAAACCTTATGTCATATCGTAGATGCTGCTACCACGTTCCACTTGGAGCTATTCCAAATTGTTGCTCCATTATATGTATCCGGTATCTCTACTCAGATCTATCCGGATAGGTGTTAAGCTTGCATCGACGTAACTCTTTACGTCGAACTCTTCATCACCTCCATATCCGAGAAACATTTCCTTATTCCTCTAAGGATAATTTTGACCGCTATCTGGTGATCTACTCCTAGATCACCTTTGTACCCTCTTGCCAGACATGTGGCAAGGCACACATCTGGTGCGGTACTCAGCATGGCATACCGTATAGAGCCTATGACAAAAGCATAGGGGACGACCTTCGTCCTTCCTCTTTCTTCTGCCGTGGTCAATCTTTGAGTCTTACTCAACTTCACACCTTACAACTCAGGTAAGAACCCCTTCTTTGACTGATCTATTTTGAACTCCTTCAAAAACATGTCAAGGTGTGCGTTCTTTGAAAGTATCATCAGGCGTCTTGATCTATCTCTATAGATCTTGATGCCCAATATGTAAGCAGCTTTATCCAGGTCTTCCTTTGAAAATCACTCTTCAACAACCGTTTATGCTTTCCAGAAATTCTACATTATTTTGGATCAACTATATGTCATCCACATATACTTATCAGAAATGTTGTAGTGCTCCCACTCACTTTCTTGTAAATACAAATTTCTAGCAAACATTGTATAAACGTAAAAGCTTTGATCACTCCATCAAAGCATGTATTCTGACTCCGAGATGCTTGCTCTAGTCCATAGAAGGATTGCTGGAGCTAGCATACCTTTTAGCATCCTTAGGATCGACAAAACCTTTTATTGTATCACATACAACCTTTTCTTATGAAAACTGGTAAGAAAACTTGTTTTGACATCCATCTGTCATATTTCATAATCAAAAAATACAGCTAATGCTAACATGATTCCGATGGACTTAAGCATCGCTACGGGTGAGAAATTCTCATCGTAGTCAACTCCTTGAACTTGTGAAAAGACTCTTTCCCACAAGTCGAGCTTCATAGACAGTAACATTACCGCCCACGTCCGTCTTCTTAAAGATCCATTTATCTCAATGGCTTGCCGATCATCGGGCAAGTCCACCAAAGTCCATACTTTGTTCTGATACATGGATCCTATCTCGGATTTCATGGCTTCTAACCATTTGTCGGAATACGGGCCCACCATCGCTTCTCCATAGCTCGTAGGTTCATTGTTGTCTAACAACCTGATATCTAAGACAGGATTATCGTACCACTCAAGAGTAGTACATATCCTTGTCGACCTATGAGGTTCGATAGCAACTTGATCTGAAGCTTCATGATCACTATCATTAACTTCCTCTTCAGCAGACGTAGGCGCCACAGAAAACATCTTTCTGTGTTGCATCACTCTCTGGTTGAAGTAAAGGTTCGACAACCTCATCAAGTTCTATCTTCCTCCCACTCAATTCTTTCGAGGGAAACTCCTTCTCGAGAAAGGACCCGTTCTTAGCGACAAACAATTTGCCCTCGGATCTGAGATAGAAGGTATACCCAACTGTCACCTTTGGGTATCCTATGAAGATGTGTTTGTCCTCTTTCGGTTCGAGCTTCTCCGGCTGAAGCCTTAAGTATCGCAGCCCCAAACATTAAGAAACGACATCTTTGGTTTCTTGCCAAACCAATGTTCGACGTCGTCTCAACGGACTTAGATGGTGCCCTATCTAAAGTGAATGCAGCTGTCTCTAACGCATAACCTCAAAATGAAAACGGTAGATCGACAAGAGACATCATAGATCGCACCATATCTCATAGGGTTCGATTACGACATCCGGACACACCATTACCCTGGGGTGTTCCAGGTGGCTTCAACTATGAAAAAATTCCACAATGTCTTAAGTGTTTGCCAAACTCATAACTCAGAAATTCTCATTGATCAGATCATAGGAATTTGATCTTCTTGTTATGATGATTCTTAACTTCACTCTGAAATCGCTTGAACTTTTCAAACGTTTCAGACTTGTGCTTCATTAAGTAAATATACCTATATCTACTCAAATTGTCAGTGAAGATGAGAAAATAGCGATATCCACCGCACGCTTCAATTTCTCATTGGATCACATGCATCAGCATGTATGATTTCCAACAAGTCACTTGCCCGTTTCATTGTACCTGAAAACGGGGTCTTAGTCATCCTGCCCATGAGGCATGGCTCGCATGTGTCAAGCGATTCAAAATCAAGTGACTCCAAACATCCATCGACATGGAGTTTCTTCATGCATCTTACGCCAATATGACCTAAGCGGCAGTGCCACAAGAAAGTGGTACTATCATTATTAACTCTACATCTTTTGGTGTGAACATGTGTATTACCACGACCGAGATTCAATGAACCATTCACATAGGGTGCATGACCATGAAAGGTATTATTCATGTAAACAGAATAACCATTATTCTCTAACTTAAATGAATAACCGTATTGCAATGAACATGATCTAATCATATTCATGCTCAACGTAGACACCTGATAACATTTATCTAGGTTCAATACTAATCCCGAAGGCAGATGGAGCATGTGATGGTGATCTCATCAACTTTGGGCACACTTCCAACACACATCGTCACCTCGCCCTTAGCCAGTCTCCGTTTAGTCCGTAGCTTTTGCTTCAAGTCACCAATAATAGTAACTAAACTAGTATCCAATACCCAGGTGCTACCAGGAGTACTAGTGAGGTACACATTAATAACACGTATATACTTTGTTGAAGTTGCCAGCCTTCTTATCTACCATGCATTTGGGGTAATTCCGCTACCAGTGACCGTTCCCTTATAATAGAAGCACTCAGTCTCGGGTTTGGGTTCAACCTTGGGTTCCTTCACTGGAGCGGCAACTGGTTTGCCATCCATGAAGTTTCCCTTCTAGCCCTTGCCCTTCTTGAAATCAGTGGTCTTGTTAAACCATCAACACTTGATGCTCCTTCTTGATTTCTACCTTTTGCGGTCTTAAGCACCGCGAACAGCTCCGGGATCAACTCCATCCCTTGCATGTCATAGTTCATCACGAAGATCTAGTAGCTTAGTGATAGTGGCTAGAGAACTCTATCAATCACTATCTTATCTGGAAGTTTAACTCCCACTTGATTTAAGTGATTGTAGCACCCAGACATTCTGAGCACATGCTCACTAGTTGAGCTATTCTCCTCCATCTTGTTGGCAAAAGAACTTATCAGAGGTCTCATACCTCTCAACACGGTCATGAGCCTGAAATCCCAATTTCAGCTCTTGGAACATCTCATATGTCTTATGGCGTTCAAAAACTTCATTAGAATCCCGATTCTAAGCCATGAAGTATGGTGCACTAAACTATCAAGTAGTCATCAGGATGTGTCTGTCAGGTGTTCACAACATCCACAGACGACGTTGTAGGGGTTTGCACATCGAGCGGTGCATCAAAGACGTAAGCCTTCTGTGTAGCAGTGAGGACACTCCTCGGACTACGGACCCAGTCCGCATCATTGCTTACAATATCTTTCAACTTGGTCTTTCTCTAGGAACGTATTGAAATAGGGAGCTACAACGTGAGCTATTTATCTACAACATATTTGCAAAGACAATTTAGACTATGTTCATGATAATTAAGTTCATCTAATCAAATTATTTAATGAACTCCCACTCAGATAGACATCCCTCTAGTCGTCTAAGTGAAACATTATCCGAGTCAACTAGGCCGTGTCCGATCATCACGTGAGACGGACTAGTCAACATCGGTGAACATCTTCATGTTGATCGTATCTTCTATACGACTCATGCTCGACCTTTCGGTCTTCCGTGTTCCGAGGCCATGTCTGTAGATGCTAGGCTCGTCAAGTCAACCTAAGTGTATTGCGCATGTAAATCTGGCTTACACCCATTGTATTCGAACGTTAGAATCTATCACACCCGATCATCACGTGGTGCTTCGAAACAACGAACCTTCGCAACGGTGCACAGTTAGGGGGAACACTTTCTTGAAATTATTGCGAGGGATCATCTTATTTAAGCTACCGTTGTTCTAAGCAAATAAGATGAAAAACATGATAAACATCACATGCAATTAAATAGTGACATGATATGGCCAATATCATTTTGCTCCTTTTGATCTCCATCTTCGGGGCTCCATGATCATCGTTGTCACCGGCATGACACCATGATCTCCATCATCGTGTCTTCTTGAAGTTGTCTCGTCATCTATTACTTCTACTACTATGGCTAATGCTTTAGCAATAAAGTAAAGTAATTACATGACGTTTATGTTGACACGCAGGTCATAAATAAATTAAGACAACTCCTATGGCTCCTGCCAGTTGTCATTACTCATCGACATGCAAGTCATGATTCCTATTACAAGAACATGATCAATCTCATATATCACATATATCATTCATCACATCCTTTTGGCCATATCACATCACAAGGCATATGCTGCAAAAACAAGTTAGACGTCCTCTAATTGTTGTTGCAAGTTTTTACGTGGCTGCTATAGGTTTCTAGCAAGAACGTTTCTTACCTACGCTAAAACCACAACGTGATATGCCAATTTCTATTTACCCTTCATAAGGACCCTTTTCATCGAATCCGATCCGACTAAAGTGGGAGAGACAGACACCCACTAGCCACCTTATGCAACTAGTGCATGTCAGTCGGTGGAACTAGTCTCACGTAAGAGTACGTGTAAGGTCGGTCCGGGCCGCTTCATCCCACGATGCCGCCGAATCAAGATAAGACTAATAACGACAAGTAAATTGACAAAATCGACGCCCACAACAACTTGTGTTCTACTCGTGCATAGAAACTACGCATAGACCTAGCTCATGATGCCACTGTTGGGGAACGTAGCAGAAATTTAAAATTTTTCTACGCATCACCAAGATCAATCTACGGAGTAATATAGCAATGAGGGGAAGGGGAGTGCATCTACATACCCTTGTAGATCGCTAAGCGGAAGCATTGCAAGAACGCGGATGAAGGAGTCGTACTCGCAGTGATTCAAATCGCGGTTGATTCCGATATAAGCGCCGAACAACGGCGCCTCCGCGTTCAACACACGTGCAGCCCGGTGACGTCTCCCACTCCTTGATCCAGCAAGGGGAGAAGGAGAGGTTGGGGAAGACTCCATCCAGCACCAGCACGACGGCGTGGTGGTGCTGGTGGAGGAGCGCGGAACTCCAGCAGGGCTTCGCCAAGCACTACAAGAGACGAGGAGGGAGAGAGGTAGGGCTGCGCCAACACGGGAAGAACTTCGTGTGTTGGGCTGCCCCTTTTCCTCCACTATATATAGGGGGAGAGGGAGGGCTGCGCCCCACCTAGGGTTTCCACGCTCGGGGTGGCGGCAGCCCCAATCCCCATCTGGGGTGGCGGCCAAGTGGGGGGAGAGGGAGGCGCACCAGGCATGGGCCTTAGGGCCCATCTGCCATTAGGGTTTGCCCCTCTCTAGGCGCATGGGCCTTGGTGGGGAGGTGCCCCAGCCCACCTAGGGGCTGGTCCCCTCTCACACTTGGCCCATGTATGCCTCCGGGGCCCATGGCCCCTCCCGGTGGACCCCCGGACCCCTCCGATGGTCCCGGTACACTACCGGTGATGCCCGGAACACTTACGGTGGTCAAAACCATACTTCCTATATATCAATCTTTACCTCCGGACCATTCCGGAACTCCTCGTGACGTCCGGGATCTCAACCGGGACTCCGAATAACATTCGGTAACCGCGTACATACTTTCCCTATAACCCTAGCGTCATCGAACCTTAAGTGTGTAGACCCTACGGGTTCGGGAGTCATGCAGACATGGCCGAGACTACTCTCCGGTCAATAACCAACTGCGCGATCTGGATACCCATGTTGGATCCCACATGTTCCACGATGATCTCATCGGATGAACCACGATGTCAAGGATTTAATCAATCCCGTATACAATTCCCTTTGTCCATCGGTACGATACTTGCCCGAGATTCGATCGTCGGTATCCCGATACCTTGTTCAATCTCGTTACCGGCAAGTCTCTTTACTCGTTCCGTAACACATCATCCCGTGATCAACTCCTTGGTCACATTGTGCACATTATGATGATGTCCTACCGAGTGGGCCCAGAGATACCTCTCCGTTTACACGGAGTGACAAATCCCAGTCTCGATTCGTGCCAACCCAACAGATACTTTCGGAGATACCTGTAGTGTACCTTTATAGCCACCCAGTTAGGTTGTGATGTTTGGCACACCCAAAGCACTCCTACGGTATCCGGGAGTTGCACAATCTCATGGTCTAAGGAAATGATACTTGACATTAGAAAAGCTTTAGCATACGAACTACACGATCTTTGTGCTAGGCTTAGGATTGGGTCTTGTCCATCACATCATTCTCCTAATGATGTGATCCCGTTATCAACGACATCCAATGTCCATGGTTAGGAAACCGTAACCATCTATTGATCAACGAGCTAGTCAACTAGAGGCTTACTAGGGACATGGTGTTGTCTATGTATCCACACATGTATCTAAGTTTCCTATCAATACAATTCTAGCATGGATAATAAACAATTATCATGAACAATGAAATATAATAATAACTAATTTATTATTGCCTCTAGGGCATATTTCCAACAAAAAATACATGGCAAGCACCCCTGTATAGATGGCATGGCATTTAACAAAACACATGTAGAGTTCAGCATCATAGCATGCACACATTAATCATGGCAAAAATGACAAAATGCCATTTGCTGAAACAGATCTGACAAATTCATCACATAGCCCTCTTCCAACAGCATTTCGGGCATCAAGGTGAGCTCAAATGAAAATGATGCAATGAGATGAAATGATGTACTCGTCGAGATGAAAATTTTGAAATGCTACACGCACGAATCGGAGCTACGGATGCAGAGTTATGGCAGGTCAAAGTTAGCAAAAAAATAATACTGAGAGGGGGAGAAGTCAACCCAAAAGTTAGGGTTTGTCCGGATCTTGATCGGTGTGCACGCGGCACGAGGACGACCGGAAGTTGCTATAGCTGCCGGAGTACCGCCGGACAAGAGCGAATCCGAGGCGAGAGAGGCCGGGGGCGCCGGATCCTCGCCGGAGAAGAGCGGGGAGGCGTCGGCGGCGTTCGTAGGCGAGGAGGCCGGCTCGGGCGGCACGGTCGACGAGGAGGCTCGCCGCGGTGGAGCTCGACGGCGACGGGATGGGGCGGCGAGGCTCCCAGGCGGCGCGCGGGCAGAGTGGAGGCGCGGGCGGCGCGAGGGAGGAGCCGGGCCGGGAGGGCTTCTCTCGGGCCCAGGCGGGCCGGCGACGGTGATGTGGGCGCGCCCGCCACGTGGAGCGCTGCGGTAGGGCGCGGCGAAAAGTCTAGCGCCGGCGGACAACGTCCGGCGCGCTGAAGAGGTGGGGAGCTAGGTTAGGGTGGTTTTGGATCCGGAATTTTTGGAGGAGACCTAGTTTTATAGGTAGGAGGAGCTAGGAAGCTCCAAATGGAGTGCGGTTTGCGGCCACGCGATCGTGATCGAACGCTCTAGATGATGGAGAGAGTTTAGGTGGGTTTTGGGTCAGTTTGGAGAGGGGTTGGGCTGCAACACACACAAGGCCTTCTCGGTCCCTCGGTTAACCATTGGAGTATCAAATGAAGTCCAAATGACATGAAACTTGATAGGCGGTCTACCGGTAGTAACCCAAGGCCGCATGGCAAGTCTCGGTCCAATCCGGAAATGTTTAACCCCCGCACACGAAAAGATGTAGAAAGGGGCACCGGGTGACATAGGAGCGCCGGAATGCAAAACGGACAACGGGGAAAATGCTCGGTTGCACGAGACGAACACGTATGCAAATGCAATGCACATGATGACATGATATGAGATGCATGACAAATACAACAACACACGGAGTCAAAAAAACCCGACAACGGTGAAATAAAATAACTTAGTGCCGGAAACGGCAAGAGTTGGAGTACAGATAAGGTAAATTACATCCGGGGTGTTACAACACTCCACCACTACGAAAGGATCTCGTCCCGAGATCTAGGACTGGAAAAACGCTGGGTACTCAGAACGGAGGTGATCCTCGCGTTTCCAGGTGGCTTCATGGTCGGAATGGTGTGACCACTTGACTTTGAGGAATTTGATTGACTTGTTGCGAGTCTTGTGCTCAGTTTCTTCAAGAATAGCAACTGGGTGCTCATGATAAGAAAGGTCTTCTTGGAGATCAATGTCTTCGAAGTTGAAGGTGCGGTTAGGGGTCTTGAAGCACTTGCGGAGCTGAGAGACATGGAACACATCGTGCACATTTGCAAAGTTGGAGGGAAGCTCGAGTTGATAGGCGAGATCGCCTCTCTTGCTGACGATCTTGAAAGGAACCACATATCTAGGGGCAAGCTT